>NW_020851634.1:0-2705 GCF_000972845.2 Larimichthys crocea | reverse complement strand
TTGACTTCAGCTATTTCACACCTATTGTGTATGGTGTGTATGTCATAAGATTATCATTAATGTTGCTGTAGTGTGGATGTGCTGGAGTTTACCTCTCAGGGTCTGAAGGGTGTTCTTCTTGAAGAAAACTGTCCCCCAGAAATAAAACTGACTGACAAAGACTTTGAATTTTTTAGTTTTTTAATTTTCCCAATAACAGTTTGTATATTCAATACAAGAAGAACATTAAAATAGAAAAATTCAAATACTGATTTGGTTCTGTTCAGTGCCTAGATCTGGCCATACTATGGGTCCAATTAAGTCATTGTGATGAAATTTTTGGTCACATAAATTTATTTTACTTTTTATTATCTAATCCTCAAATTGGGTGACATCAATTATTCAGTCAGACAAGTGTTAGGAGGCTTCTGTTTTCTACTAGACTGTGACCTCTTGACACTGCTACTGTTTCTGACTAGATCAACAGTTTCCTGAACAGAGCCCGTCGTCTACACACGGAAAGTAACATTAAAACTGAGACAAGAGAAACGTTTTAAATACAACGGGTAATAAACACCACTTACATGTTAGAGAAGGGATGAAAACAATGATAAATGTATAATAAAGCGTAAAATAGAAGTTCATTCAGGGATGAACAAATGAGAATAAATAAATGAGTAAAGAGATGTAAAAGAAAGGATTGAAAAATAAAACATCCAATGGAGAGATTCATAAACCAGTGAAGGTATCATGCTTAAGCTATCGTAAAATTCATCTTTTTGGAAAAAAAAGATAAGCACATGAGACGAAATGAAAACAGTAAAAAAGAGAGAAAATTAGGAACCACGAACACAATCATGTAATAAGTGAACGTATAAAAAATAAAACTTAAAACCAGAAATTAACACAACTCACAGACGCAAACTTTCTATACACACATCACACTTAACATAAGACGATATTATAATAACAAAAGTAGTAATCCAACACGTATTTATGGAATAAGTCATAATCAATGAATGAACAGTAGGTAATATAAAGGATACAGAAATACCCAACAGTGACTTAATGAGGGCTGCAATCAAGGTGCACAATATTTATGTTATCATTGAGGGTACTCAACAAAATCAAGTGGCTACTCCATTTTGGTCTAATAATCAAGTACACAAAGACAAAAATAATAAAAAAATAAGTGCAACTAAAAGATTGATTAGGTGTTCTGTTCGTGACCTGGATCTGGCCCTACCTAGGGAAGTCCAAGTAAATTCATGGTAGATGATTCATCCAAGTATAGTCAATTTAGGCCATCGGATGAATACTTGTTTTGAACAAAGTAATCAAAAATCAACAAAATAAAGAAACAAACAGAAAAGATAAAGCACAAAAAACAAGGAAAAATAACCCCAACAACAATCGAATAAGTGGAAGGAGGATTTAACTATAAACCAAAAAGAACCACTCATGACAAACACACGTGTCCTATCAATGAACTCCAACGAAAACAAAGAAGTATTAAAGAGAAAGTATGAACTACCAGTAGAGTAGATAAACATGGAGAAGATAGGGCAATGAAAAATAGATGGAAAAGGATTAAAATACACACTTACTTGGGGGGCGGTCCTGGAAACAAGAGTTATTTCGGGCAGTGCGGAAGCCCGGTAATCTGGTTCTGTTGTTGGAATTGGGCGGATATTGAAAGAATGATAAATTACGTCGTCAACAAAAAAACCAACCAATAAGAATAACAAAAAAGGACAGAAAATAAAAAAAAATAACAGCAGAAAACAAACAGGCAATAAAACAACCACCATGAGCAAACGAGCACAATCAATGGCCGGCGAAAGAACCACAATACGCGGATGAGAATAAGTCCCAACCAAAGAAAATCAAACGAAGGGCTTACAAATCGGTGACCACTGACATCAAAGAAAACCTCAACATAAAAATAGGCAAAGAAATATGAACGCGGGAAAAGACAATGCCGTTTCAGAGCAATAAAGGAAGGCAAAGGCCGGGCAACCATGGCAAAATAGGACGTAAAAGAGTCACATATTCAGACAATTAAGAAGATGTGTTCGCCAACAGCCACGGTATAAAAAAAAAGTGACATACGTATAGAATAATACAAAATACCGAAGAAATAAAATTAACATGGAATATTACATAATTGCCCCATTACACAGGCAAACAGGAGAAGTATTAAAATGGTTTAATAATAGAGGCAAAGAAAAGTGCAAAAGAGTGGATAAACTTGGTAGCAAATTTGGACATTGTTTGGCTTGAAAATCTAAAATTCACTGAGTTGAATGAGCTGCGAGGACAGGTAGATTGATACATCTCGGCTTGAAGACACAGACCCCTAGGATAGGAACTAAAGTGATCTATTTATGCACGTGCAAAAGCAACCCGGCACACACTCCTCGAGTGAGACGCTATCCAAGCTAGTACTCTTTGTGATCAGGAGGTGACGATCAGGCTAATAGTAGTCGATTGTAAGTAATTAAAAATTACACCGAAATCCGAAATGCTCAGGGTCCGACACACGTGAAAGAAAACACAAAGATCTACATAATTGGGATAACACTAACTCAAAAACGCAAGAGAAAAAAAATGCAAATAGATTTCTTAATGTATACAAGAAATTTCCATTAAAAAAGAAATATAATACATGACATAACAGTAAATAAGTGGAAAAAAACTACCCACAGACAAACAAGAAAGAAAAG
>NW_020851633.1:286-834 GCF_000972845.2 Larimichthys crocea | reverse complement strand
TGTGTGTGTGTGTGTGTGTGTGTATTATGCAGTGCAAACACAGCTGCTGTTGGTTTGTCAGAGAGGTGACCACATGTGACCACAGTGTCTGAGATTTTTACACTTTTGCACTCCATATAGATTATACTTTATTTATCCCACAACAGGGGGAAATTCACTTGTTACAGCAGCAGAAAGTGTAATATACACTACAGAAGTAGAATCAAATAATAAAAAAAACACAACGAACAACCAGAAGTATCAGTCATCCTCTACAAAAGACAAAAACAAACAAACAGGCAATCAACAGAGAAGTGTACAGATGTTCAAAACAAGTACTAAGGTAGAACATTTCAAAAGTAGTGGAATGATATAAATAATATTGCACGTGTAATCGGAAAGGAAATATAAATACAGATTTTAAAGTATGACATGATCAGGTGGTGCAGGTACAGTCTGACCGCAGCAGGGAAGAAGGACCTGTAGGACGTCTGCTTCTTAGATTAGATTAAATTAAGTTGAAAAAGTCCCCCCCCCCCAAAAAAAGACAGAAATTAAACAGACAGAAA
>NW_020851633.1:0-276 GCF_000972845.2 Larimichthys crocea | reverse complement strand
AGGAATTCAAGCAACCGTGGGAACCCTGAACAAAAAAAGACAGAAATTAAACAGACAGAAATATCTATAACCTACACAATAAACATGAAAAACAATCAACCCATATAAATGCAAAATCTTAGAAAATACATCTCATACTGACTGTACTAAGCATTCACCTTTCATTTTACTTCATCTGCGCTTTGTTAAATACCGTGGACGTTTAAATTATTCTGCATACTCTGATGATCTCTGTGCACATTACCATACAAATGTTGTTTGTATTTTTCTTAATGC
>NW_020851632.1:0-4902 GCF_000972845.2 Larimichthys crocea | reverse complement strand
ATGTAGTTTAAATACCTGTTCCACAGATTGGTGCTACAATAACCATGTAAAGGGAACTAAAGATCGCACTGAAAGATGGAGTGAAGCAGCAGTGTGGATCATGGACACGACACATCGACCCACCCAGATCAGCGGCGGTGGTTCACACAGGGACTTGGGACTCGGTTTGCTTATACCCACCCACGGGCCCTGCCACTGCCCATCCAAAAGGGCTTCAAGTCTACCAGGCTCTCTGTCGTCTCTTGACCTGGCTGATACATTGGCCAGTAGTATCGGAGCCCGTTAGCACCGAAAGTTCAGGTTCCTTCGATGGTTTGATCTGCCCACTTACAGGTACCATGACACCAGCCCCTTCAGGGGCTGTACAGGACAGTTGAGCATGGTGTTTGCCGCATGCTGCTGTTGTACCGGTTGGGTCCACGTGGGGACGCTGTGGTCCAACAAACTAAGTATGCGTTCTTTGTTTGATTAAAAACACCAGTGTTTGATTATTTATTCAACTTCTGATCATTGTTTTATTCTGAATTAAAACTTTTTGTCTCTAAAATAAAATAAATGAAATTAAAATAAGTTGTTTTGAAAGGACAAACTCTTTAGAATGAAATGAAACAAAGAACAAAAGCAGAATTCAATCAGAGACTGGTTTTAATTAGGTCCAATTAAACATTACAAGAGAGACAACAAAAACACTCCAGTGCTGAGGAGGATTTGATTACATGACATGTTTGAAAAACAGATAATCAAAAACTATCAGTAGCAAGAACTCAGAAGCATTAAACTTCAGGGTTTGTATCATAGACTGCGGGGTCACACGGGTCAGACCCAATTGACTGGTGCTGCTGAATGCTGGTTTGCATTTCTGTGGACACGTGAAGGACTGCTCTAACCTGTTACCCATCAGACTTGGTCCAAAGATAACACGCTAGTCACAAAGACAAGAAAGAAAAAGTTAAACAAAAACAGAGCCACACTTGTTTTATCCTCCTTTTCTGAAACAGCTGATCGCCTAAAGAACGAATCCAAAACAAACAGCACACAAATTTCACATGTCCAAAACTTGGAAATGAGAAAAGAGAAAAAATGGACATTTGAAATAAAGAAACAGGACAGCACACCCGTTACAAAGAACATCATCGGCCGGCGTCATCGCAAGTTGACAAACTGAGGCAGTTCTATCTGGAAGACAATACAAAGCCAAACATCTCAAGAGATACAAAGCTCTTTAAAAAGGATAAAGTTATGTGCCGTCAGGACGTTTGCTGCGCTGCTTGTTCCTGAAATTGAGTCTACGGTTTTATCTCAGTGACGTTAGTGAGTCTAAAGCAACGAGCTGCCACAGCTCATGGACACTTTAGATGTGTGTGTTCCTGTGGGGTTTGAATGGGGTTATTTTGGACATTTTGTTTACGGATCAGTAGGAGACGCTTTTTTTGGCAGGGAAGGAAACATGGGGGTAAGAGAGAGGGGCTGGGTAGACATGCAGCCAACGGGCCCCACCAGAATCTAAACCAGGGACACATGGGCTGTGGGACCGAAATAAATCAGCTGTGTGATCCCTGGACACAACTCAACTGATCTGTTCCAGCAGAGGCACTGTTTGTCTCACAGGAGGAGACTCTCGCCTACAGGGGGACCACACAGAGTACACTGAAGAACCAGACCCACAAGAACCTTAACCCCAGGATAAACGAGTTTATTGAATTGGTTTTGAAGGTTTGAGGTGGATCCGTGTGTCAGAGGCGACTCTGTAGAATGACAGAGAGCCAGCAGGACCGTCACATACACTGCTACTCTGTGATAGACCGAGGCGGATGAGGCGGCGGAGGGAGGATGTGAATCTGTTATTGTGACAGACCAGAGTAACGGACCTCATAGCAGTTCCAGACTCAGGAATGATCATTCCTCCAAACAAACTGTCATCCCTTGACTCCTTTTATTCTGATTCTCTTTAACTCACTGATATATAAACTCTTACGCTACAAGCCTCCCTAGTAACAAGCGACCAGTCCAGGACCAGTTCCAAACAGCATCTGAGGCCACAAGTTAAATATGTCTGGAGATCAAGGATATGGACTGATACTCTTAACATACGTCATCTTACTGGTGTTGTCAGACAGTTACTGTCTCTGTTGTACTTGTTTGTGTCGACGTGAGTTCCACAGGAATCTGGAGGAGAGAACAAGACAGTTTTAAATCTATCATCTGTTCATTTATGAGAGACACTAAGAGATTTGAAGGAGTGATGCATGTGATCATGTGATTTCTCTGACCTCGGACACTGTGTTCAGGTGTGCTTGTTCAAAGCTTCACATAGTCCTTCGTCTCTGCTCAGATGTGTTTCATGGGCGCGCGCGCACACACACACACACACACACACACACACACACACACACTTTGTCCATGTTTTATCGTCTTCTTAATAAATGTTTGTGTACTCGTGCTGCTCTCTTTAATGTTGTACACAGTGAATGAAGCCAGCCTCTTCTGTCAGTGCTCGGACTCACTCCTTCACTGTTCACTTAGTGAACTCATATTTGAGGCTGTAGCATATTTTGAATAACTTTTATTGATCAACTTTAATAATATCTTCTTCTTTTTGCTAATAAACAAATTTGCCCTTTGAACCATTTGTGAATTCCCAACAGTCCATAAGCGTGTAAGTTCGAGCAGTGAAACAGAAGCCGGCCTGTCTGAGACTACAAACAGGATGAAAACATTCAAAGTTGAGAGCTGTTATACGAGGAGGGCAGTCTACTGTTTGTGCATTTGAAATTCTGATGCAGGAAATCAAACTTTTCATCTTATTAAAAATTCTCTAACATTGATTATGAGGCTGTAAGTAGTTCACAATGTTTTATTGAGCTGCATTATATTCAGTATTATATTCTCAGAACTCACAGTCAGCATCACTCGTTCAAAAATGACATCATAGAAATGTGGCCAATAGAAGTCCATAGTTATTGATGACAGATGATGCTAACACATAATGCTGCAAATAAAATGCTCCTCTCTCAGTGTTTAGGCCAGATTAGCCTCTAAAGTTTATTAGGAAAGGAAGAGTCTCTCCAGCATGGATCCTCTCAGTCGACCCATGAGGCACTCACCACTCTCATGGCAGAGGTGGCCGCTCATCCCTGAGTCTGCTGACCTGATGACCCGCTGACACCTGCCACTGTCCTCACTCAGAAAGTGAGCCTGCTTTCTGCTCCTGCTGCTGACTTTCACACGTCGGCGTCACCAAGTTCAGCACTCAGCTCAAACCGTCTGGGACAGACGGAAAAGGCTGGACCTTTGTTTTCTACAGCCACGGAGGAAGTGAGCCAACCTTGATCCTGAAAACATTGTGCTCGCCAACTGAGAGGAAATGATTGAGCTTTGGGACGAGTCACTCCACTGTTTCCCAGCAAGGACGATAAAGTTTGTGAGTCTGAAGTTCAGGTTCGGACTGAGCTCCTCCTGAGGCCGACCATGTTAAAGACTGTGGTGGCATTCAGTCACGCTGGGCCGGCCGTGTTCTGGTTCAGGTAGATGTTTAGTTGATTGTTGAGAGTCTCTGTGGTGTCAGCGCCTCCTAGTGGCCTGATAGTTTGCTCATGTGCTCATGTCACGTGACTTCCCAGCCAGCATGTCCATGTGGGGCCCATAAGGTTTAAATTTGGGTTGCAGATAAGGGTCCCAAGTGGGTTTGTCCGCAGTTTCCATGGTGGCCTCACCTGTGTTTGCCCATATGGGTTTCAAATTGGTTCTGACTGGGTTTCAGGTGGGGCCCATCTTGGTGAGTTGAACAGGACCCATGTAGGCCCCATATCTTTGCCCACATGGGCACGAAGAGGGATCGGACTGGACCTTAACTGGGGCCAAATTTATCTGAGACCTATTTAGGGCCCCACCTGTGTGACTTTAAGAGGGATCTGGCTGGGCTTTAGGTGGGACCCAAGTAGGAGACTTTTTTTTAACCATATAAACCCCATATGCTCTTAAAGTGAGCTCAGGCTGGGTTTTAGGTGGGTGAGTTCTATCAGAAACATGTAGGCTTCACCTGTAGGTTCCCATGTGGGCTTGAGGGCTTTTACCAGTTCAAGCTCAATTAAAGTAAATTTGTACACGAGGCCCAACTGGGCAATTTATCCAAAGGGGCCCCATCTTTGCTCACATGACCTTTGATTATTAAGTGAGGCTAATAATCCATATTTCAGGTTGGACAGTCATACTGTATTTAAAGGTGAACTATGCAAGTCTGGTGACTTTTTAGCTGTTTTGCTAACCCTCTTCTCTTCCCCACCTGACCATGTTCATTTGTTTTCAACAAAGCCGACAAGAACACAATCCATGGTGTGGTGAATACTGTCATTTATCATAAACAATGTTGTGATGTGTATATTTGTGTAGTCTTATCTGTCATGAACAAGAGATTACGGGTTACAGGGCGTTTGTGTTGTGGTGCCGTCGAGATGAGAACTGGGTCAGAAGCACTGATCCTGCAGGGTTGATTTTCGGCCAAGAGATGCTAGGTGGATGGCACAGAGCCTCCATTCTCCCCGTAGTTAACCATCACAATTATTCCCAAGCTGTTAAATAAATTGATAATTTAATTATAATAAAGGCAAAAGTCTTGCATAGTTCCTCTTCAAGTAAATACAAAATAGTGCTACAAATAAACACAATATAAAGTTGTTTTCAATGAACGTTTAATAAAACATCTTCTTGTTTCAAACATAAAACTTTTGAGCTGCACTTCTTTTTTTTCTTTTTTTACTAAAGTCCAACATACAGTAACATAGGATAACCTGGGTGGACATGCAAAGTTTTACTTACTGGGACTATTCCTCTTGGCGGAGTACCCCACCCTCCAACTTTTTTTTGAAGCGCTCTCTGAGCTCTTGCTGTTCTGTTTCCACCTCT
>NW_020851631.1:0-4970 GCF_000972845.2 Larimichthys crocea | reverse complement strand
AATAAATAATATAGATGGCAACATTTTAAAAAATTGCAACATATCTAAAGAGGAATAGAACATCTTTAAATATGTTGCAAAATCACACAAGTAGGTCTTACCTCGGAATCTGTGTTTGGATTTTATGTGCAGCAGTGGTTAGGATAGTGAGCTTTGTGCATTCACCATTTCCTAATTTCTATGTTTTTACTTCCTTTATCAACTTCTACATTTTTCTGGTTTCACACTACATGCTGAATCCACATTTTTTTTTTTTTTTTACATAGCAACCTCTCATGGTTCTGTATTGCAAATAAAGAACTGAGGTGTTCCATACAGCTGCAAAAAAGCTGAAGAAATCTAAAGTGAAGTAGTCAAAATATTAGAATTATTAAAATAAAAAACACAAAATATTCTCAATTTTAAAAAAAAACTTTTATCTGAATTTAAAGCTTGTAGAGTACAGTGTTTGCTTAAATAGTTCATAACCAACTATGTGTGTTGCTGTTTTGAATGCATTCAGCTTTGTTTGCACATGAAGCTGTTGATCAGTACGCAGAGATTAAAGGTTGATCACTCGTGACTTACATTATCAGTTATGATGGGCGTTCCTGATATCACTCATCATATCTATTATAAGGTAGTATTCCATACTTCTGTTCGTCATCATCAGCTAAAATGATATGACACCTTACAAAGGCCTATCTGTTCTTTTGCTTCAAGATATTATAGATATTCTTTTGTACCATCTCAAAGCCAGCAGCGGGACAAATGCAGTCACTATGGGGTAGTCTTACCAGGATATGACCCAACACTTTTCCTAAAGTACTTTAAGATATGCGTTTAATAGAGTATATTCATCAACAATGTACAGTCCAAAATGCCAATACAACCAATGCCTATGCACAATAGGGTGTTCTGCTGATAATTATTTTTATTTAATATTGTTTAATGGATGAATAATTTGGATTATATTATAATTTTCAAATGATTATCTGAGGTGAAATAATTTATTAAATCAAATTAAAATATAAAGACACACACACAAAAAAACAATAATTCCCAACTATAATATTCCATCCATCTATTATCTGCAACCACTTATCCTCATCATGGTCGCGGTGGGGCTGGAGCCTATCCCAGCTAACTTTGGGCAAGAGGCAGGGTCCACTCCCTGACAAGTTGCCAGCCTATCACAGAGCTACTATAATATTGTCATATCTTAACAATGCAAGAGTATAAGTACTGTATGCGACAGGTTTTTATAAATGTAGATGGCTGAATTACTGAAGTTTTACAGAGACACCTTTAGCATTTAAAAGCAGTCCATTTCTGTGCAATTGCTAATAGCCACTGATAATGCATGTAGAAATGAAACAGTCATGCTGGAGAGGAATCAACTAATATTTAATTGCAAACTCATGTTGCTCTGCATCTTACAATCAGGGAAAAAACTGGTAGCTGAAACCAAGAAGCTCCTGTGCGGGGTTCTTGCACCCGCACTAATCTTTAACTTTTTCATTCACAGAAATATCCAAAAGGAAAGGTTCGTTCTATTTATGGTGAGGTTATAGTATTAGTGATTGTTAGTTTGTTACTAATCAACTGCTATGTTGCCTGCTAATTTATTGTTGGGAAATCCGTGCAGGTTTAGCCGTGCCAGCTATCCACCAGTGGCCAAATTTTGAATGATGCAAAGTATGGGCATGTCCTCCAAGATGTATTATATTAAATAAGTTGCTTGTTTGTTTTCATTTTTGATTTTTTTGCTGATTTGATACTATTACAGGAACGGTCCCATTAACTCTTTGTGGTTTCAAGGTTTCTCAGTGTCCAGAGTTGTCGGTTTTCTTTCAGGAGGATCCTACTTCCCCGTAGAAAAAAAAAAAATGAAAAACAGGTTTGTTGAACTTTAAATTTTTGGTTCGGGAACTGAATTTGATTAATTTTTATCTTTTTTTTTTTTTTTTTTTTTTTTTTTTTTTATTTTTTTTTTTTTTTTTTTTTTCGGAGGAGCATGTTGGAGGGTTAGGAGGCTTCATGATGTGCGTTATGTTGTAAGCTTCTTCTTTCAAACGCAAAAATAGAAAGTGTGTAATTGTTGTTCTCAAATACAGAACATTGGCCTTTCTTAATAGCCCAGTCCTCCCTTAAGTTAAGTTCCTTCTTAATAATTTGGGAGCCATGGATTCAAGTGATATTTAGAGGGGAGGAGTAGAGTTAGGTTTTTTATCTTGAAGTGAGAGACCTGACTGGCAGTTTAAGTTTCTCAGTTGCTCTCCAGGGATGTATAGATGGACCTCCGAAGCTGGAAAACAAAGCCACAGTTCACAGATTATGTGTTCCTTGTGTATTGCATTAATTATTGTGGACTGGGAAAAATCAATTACACACCACAACAGATTACAGACTGAACCATGTATTCTCTTTACTTGCATTTGGGCTGGCACTATTTTAGCATTTTGATTGTGTAGAGTTCACACTTCTCCTTTTTATTTTAAAGACTCCATTCTTTGCAAAAAAAAACTTTTAAAGCTGAAAAGGGATAAAGGGAATTAGGTCTTTGGATATTTTTAATAATTTAAGTCATAATACAAAGCACATTTTTTTTCCACTCTTATTTAATTTAGAATTTCATTTTTTTTCCACTCTTTTATAGCGCTCATTGTCAATCTGCCCCAGTTACCAACAGTTTCAATTTTAAAACTGAAAATTTAAAAAAAAACTGAACCCCAAATTTATTGTTTTCCCATTCAATTTCAAATTCTTTGGACTTGCTGGCTACTGATGTACTACTGAGCCCCATTTTTTCATACATTATATGGATAGGGATGGACTGTGGATTTTTTGTCCATTTTCCTTCTTTTACGCCATACCAGTTAGTCATTTTAGGAAAGTTCATTTCATTGGATTATGGACAGACAAAAATTACTGATCAGGGGGGGGAAGCCTATTCTTTACTAAAAACAATGAATTGGATTATTTATGATTGGTGGGAGGATATGATGTAAATTGGAGAAAAGGCGGGAGGAGGACACTGGGTAAGGCGGATACTTTTACATTGCATCAGAGATGTTATATTTAAAAAATTTTTATATAAAATTTATTCATTTTATATATAAAAGGGACCAGGAAAACACAATAATCAATTTGAACAACATGATTTTTTTTTTTTAACACAAATCTCACTGTTTTGGTTAACAGTGTTTGTAAAGGATAGGAATCACAAGCAGCCCAAATAGAGGATGAATTTGGGAATATATAAATAAGCCAAGACCCTTTTTTTTTGATTTTTTGTTGTGGGGTTTTTTTTTTTGTTTATTTTTTTTTTTTTTTTTTTTTTTTTGTTTTTGTTAACTTTCTAAGATTTTACTTTGCTTAAGTATATAGAATTGGCATTTATTGTTTTCGTTTAGTGGACCAGGTTCAATTTGTTTATATCTCTATCAGTACTCTGTTTTTCTACAATTCTGGAACTCATGAAGTGCACTCCGTTTGAGCACATTTCCGGAGAGCGTAGTTTTTTTAGTTTTTAGATCGTCATTGTATGTACTTCTGGATCTCACCAGGGTTGAAAGGAAAGGATTGTACAATTTGTTGACAAAGGATTGTCGTCCCAATGGGACATCAGACAATCATGCCAACGATAAAGTAAATTATCAAAGACCTGCTTTATAAGCGTCAAAAACCCCCACGCCTGTTTATCCTGTTTCTTTGTAAAGATATATAGATAGTCTATAAGATCTAGATGTGAAGGACTACTTGGGAATATTGTCAAGCTATAATATTTGAGATCTTTGGTCACCACGGGTTGGATGGCAAGAGCTTTTGACGATTTACAGGTTAAATAAAAGCTAAAGTTAGATTTTCTTTTTTTTTTTTTAGCATTTTATTACAGAAACCAATTAACTACAGCTTATTATTATTATAATATTGAAATGCCAAACTGTAACCATGTATCCAATTCATAATAATCCATTAGGCAGGATCCTCTGATGCTTAAAAAAAACCAGGGATAAGTGACAAACTTCCCTTTATAGGAACGGGTATTTCATCATAAACCACAAAGCTGCACAAGTTTCCAAGAATTCAGAGTCCCAAATCCAAGAGTGCCCATGTGGTTACAAAACCAGGAGTGCCACATGTCTGGCTTGTCGTTTCCTTATTGTAGTTCTTATGTCCTCGATTATTCAATCTTCTTTATATCCCTGCGATTAAATAGGCCCACCATCTTCCTTATTTGTTTCATTCCAGAAAAGTCCAGGAGGAAGCCCCATTGAATGAGGAGGATGTTGGAATCATTAGAGAATAAAAGAAAATGCACAACAAAAAGGGGGACGTGGCCTACTTTTTGATGTCTGGTTTTTAAAAAGGATCCTGTAAGGTATTTATACTAAAAAGAACACGTCATGGCATGATTGCTTTTCAGTCGGATTGGATAGATTTTACAGTGGGTTCTTTTTTTCTTTTATGCATTTTTTTCACATATTCAGATCTAACCTGTGACAGCACTGTATTCTAGGGCACTACTCAACTACTTAAAAATTCCCTGGTCTTGTTTGTAATTTTCAACCCTCAAACACTGAGGGCTCTGGTTGGGTTTCTTTGTGGGAAGGTAGAACATTTTACCTGAACCTGGATTCTGAAGGAGAAGGGAAAAGAGAGAGGGATAGAGACTATTATTTCTTTGCCCATTTAGGGTTGATAGCGAGAATGTCAAACTTTTAGGGCTACAATTATATAAAAAACAGGAAATTGGGACAACCATTACAGTATAGTTATGTATTGAACCCCACTGAGTTCTTCTTGGAATTTTATTTGAACCATGGTTGAATGCCAAAGACCACAAGAAACAATTTATGCCCTTCCATCTGGGGCCAATGTCTATCATTCACGGATTTAATTTATTTATAAAAAGAAAGAAAATCTTCAAAAGGCTTTAGGAAGGATAAATACTTTATTTTGAAGACTTTTTCGTTCAAATACAAATG
>NW_020851630.1:0-830 GCF_000972845.2 Larimichthys crocea | reverse complement strand
CTAGAAATAACCAGCTCCTGCAAATGAACTGATCGAGTCATTTATTTATTCATTTATTTATTTTGGCACTTTCAGACCTCCGTATTATTTGACTGGTGTGAGTAAATATCAGAATCAGTTAAATTAGCGACCCATGAGTGTTTCTGTCTGATTTAAAGGACAAGTCTGCAGGACAGATTGAATTCTCCTCGCCTCACCCCCTCGTTCGTCCGCTCACCTCAGTCCTTCCTCGCTGTTTTCAGACTTTGCGTTGACTCTCGGGTTTGTGGTCATCCTCTGAGGTTCGTGGTCGTCCTTTTGGGTTCGTGGTCGTCCTGTCAGGTTCGTGGTCGTCCTGTCAGGTTCGTGGTCGTCCTGTCAGGTTTGTGGTTGTCCTCTCGGGTTCGTGGTCGTCCTGTCAGGTTTGTGGTCGTCCTCTCGGGTTCGTGGTCGTTCTGTCAGGTTCGTGGTCGTCCTGTCAGGTTTGTGGTCGTCCTGTCAGGTTCGTGGTCGTTCTGTCAGGTTCGTGGTCGTCCTCTCGGGTTCGTGGTCATCCTCTCGGGTTCGTGGTCATCCTGTCAGGTTCGTGGTCATCCTCTCGGGTTCGTGGTCGTCTTCTCGGGTTCGTGGTCATCCTGTCAGGTTTGTGGTCGTCGTCTCGGGTTCGTGGTCGTGCTCTCGGGTTCGTGGTCGTCCTCTCTGGTTTGTGGTCGTCCTCTCTGGTTCGTGGTCGTCCTCTCTGGTTCGTGGTCGTCCTCTCAGGTTCGTGGTCGTCCTCTCGGGTTTGTGGTCGTCCTCTCGGGTTCGTGGTCATCCTGTCAGGTTTGTGGTCGTCCTGTCAGGTTCGTGGT
>NW_020851629.1:0-729 GCF_000972845.2 Larimichthys crocea | reverse complement strand
ATTATTATTATAATGATTATTATTTATTATGCTTTGCTATGCAGTTAAATTAACGTGAGGTTATTTTTTTTTTCATATTTCGAAATAATAGTAGTAGTTTTAGTATAAGGAAAGTGAAAGTTACACTTTTTTTGACACTTTTTTTTGTGCGCCTCCTGGATGGACAGTGCCTTTAGCATTTGCCTAGTCTATGCCGCGGACCGATTCTGAATGATGACATTATCAATAGTATTTGTAGTGTGGTCAAGCAGAACCACAGCAGCAGGTGCAACCGTGATCCCTGATCAAAACACAACCATGATCCATGAGAATCTGTGAGACAAGAAAGCAGAAAAACTCTGGGGTAGAAGTTAGTAACATGCATTAATACGACATGAACGTGTACAGATGGAGAAGAAGAGAAGAAGAGACCTGTTGGGGGCACCTCAACAATGTACTGGATGGAGGGTTGTGTCCAGAGATGGGAAGTAACGAAGTACAAATACTTCGTTACTGTACTTAAGTAGAATTTTCGAGTATCTACTGTATACTTTACTTCACTATTTATTTTTGTGCCAACTTTTGACTTTTACTTCTTACATTTTAGCATAAGTATCCGTACTTTCTACTCCCTACATGTTCAAATCAGGGTCGTTACTCTTGCGTTTAGATTGTGATTTTTTTTTTTTTGAGCATGACAAAAGCTGCACGCTGCCTGTTACGCTCATAGACATATATACATAGACGCCG
>NW_020851628.1:0-3883 GCF_000972845.2 Larimichthys crocea | reverse complement strand
GCACAAGTTCTAGCATTCGAACAGCTCTACAAGACGAAGCAAAGGAAAAAGTGTTGTGGCTCGGTGGTGACCATGATGTTGGTGTACTCGTGAGAAAGGTCCCACGCCAAGACCAAGCAAAAAGACAACCATATTTGTCATCAGTTCCCGTGTTCTAAATTCACTAAATTCATAAATTCATACATTATACATGTCTTAAATTTCCAAGTTCGGAATATCGACATTCTAAATTGAACATTCTAAATTCAAGTTCAGGAATTCTACATTCTGAAATTCACACATTCTCCAGATCGAAAAGATCGAGAAAGTGCAAAGAACAAGTTCTGGGCTCTAGGGGTGACGATGATGTCTGCGTGAAATATAGCTGATGGAGGGCCACGCCAAGAAAGAGCAAAAGAAAAATATGATCTTCAATTTCCGGTTCTAACTATCTAAATATCTTCTACTTCCAAATTCCAGTTCTGACGTCTGTACATATCCAAATCGCACATGCACATTAGACAAGATGGAGCAAAATAAACATAGTTAGGGCTCTGGGAGTGCCGATGATGTGTGCTGTAACCCCGTATGGCGAGAGGCGGCCAAGCCAGGCCAAGCAAAAGAACCAATTGTCACATCACGAGTGCCCGGGCTAAAATTCGAAATTCTAAAGACTCTCTACAGCGTACATTCCGTAATGTCGAAAGTCTACAGGTCGAATTCTACAGTCTAGAAAGTCTAATCCACTGCGAAATGCCACATGCTAATTAGACAGTGTGAATCACATGCATCTACGAGGCGACAAGACTCACAAGGGAAAAGAACAGTTGTGTGTGGCTCATGGGGGTGACCATCGAGGTGCTGGTGTCCGAGGCAGGCCACGCCAAGACCAGAGCAAAAGAAACTCAGTGATGTCTGCAGATCCGGTTCTAAATAGCGTAAGACTCTAAATGTCGACAAGTACCAAAGGCAAGGTCAGTGAAGGCGACAAGTTGTTAAATTCTCATAGCGACATGCGACAAGAGCGAAAGCAAAAGAAACCAATGGTGGCTCTGGGGTGAAACAGGTCATGTGGGGTGTATGCAGAAAAAAGGTAGCCACGAGGCGCAGGACACAGAGCAAAAGACACCATGATGTCATGCAGATTCCGGTCTTCAATCTCGAAATTCTTACATTCTAAATCCAATTCTGAATTCTGATTCACATTCTAGAATTCGTGAATTCTAAATTCCATATCTAAGTCTAACATTCAAATTCCACATTCTACTTTCTAAGGAGTGAGAGCCAAAAGACAAGGGTCTGGCTCTGGGGTCCTCATGATGTGTTGTGTATCCTGAGCAGGTCCACAGCCAAGAAACCAGAGCAAAAAACCAGAGGTCTTCCTCAGATTCCGTTACTAAATTCTAAATCCCTACATTCCAAATGCCAGTTCTGAAATTCTCTACATGTCCAAGTTCCATTCCACATTCCTAACATTCGACAAGATCGAAGGCAAAAAGCAAAATAACAATTTTGGCCTCTGGGGTGACCCTGATGTTGTGGGTGACCGAGGCTGAGCAGGCCAAGCCAAGCCAGACAAAAGAACACAAATTGTCATCATATTTCCCGGTTCTATTCTAAAATTTGCTAAATTTCTACATTCTAAGATTCTAAATTCTACATTCTAACGTCTTCTAAGTCTAATTCTAAATCCACTTCGAAATTCCACATGCGAAATGAAATTCGGATTCGAAGATTCCGATCGAAAGATCAAAGCAAAAGAAAAGTTTTTGGCCTCTGGGGTGACATTATGTGTGGTTCCGAGGCTGAGGGCAGGCCACAGCCAAGGCCAGAGGCAAAAGAAACCGATATTGGCATCTCAATTCCGTTCTAAATTCTAAATTCGAAGTCTAAATTCTACATTCTAAATTCTAAAAGTCTAACATTTTAAATTCCCACATGCTAAATTCTACTTCTAAATGCTACAGTCCAAATTCCCCAAGTTTCTGAATCCCTACTTTGGTAATTCCACATTCTTACATTCACAAGATAAGAGGAAAAAGAAAAAGTTGTGGCTTTTGAGGTGAACATGATGGTGTTGGGTACCCGAGCAGGGCCACAGCCAAGACCAGAGCAGAAAGAACCAATGATGTCGTCCAGATTCGCGGTTCTAAATTCGAACATTCCTAAATGTCATACATCCAAATTCCCAAGTTCCTTGAATTCCTACATTGTTTAAATTTCTACTCTAACATTTCTAACAAGATCGAAGCAAAAAGACCAAGTTTTGGCTCTGGGGTGCATATGTGTGGTGTAAACGAAAAAGTCCGAGCATCCCAAGACCAAGAAAAGAACCATAGATGTCTCATATTCCGGTTCTAAATTCTAATTCTACATTCTAAATTCGACATTTAATTCCAGTTCCTGAATCCACCTTCAAAATTCTACATTCTAAATTCCAAGTTTCTGAATCTACATTTAAATTCCACATTCTACATTCTAAGGATCGAACAAAAGACAAGTGTCTGGCTCTGGGGGTTGACGATGTGTTAAATTTAAAATGTAGAATTCAGAACATGGAATTTAGAATGTAGAATTTAGAATGTAAATTTTAGAATTTAGAACCGGAATCTGATGACATCATGGTTCTTTTGCTCTGGTCTTGGCTGTGGCCCTTTCTCAGATACAGCACACATCATGGTCACCCCAAAGCCAAAATTTGTTCTTTTGCTTCGATCTTGTAGAATGTAGAATGTGGAATTCAGAATGTACGATTCAGAACTTGGAATTTAAAATGTAGAATTTAGAATTTAGAACTTGGAATTTGGAATGTAGAATTTAGAATGTAGACTTTAGAATGTAGAATGTAGAATTTAGAATTTAGAATTTAGAACCGGAATCTGATGACATCATGGTTCTTTTGCTCTGGCTTTGGCTATGGCCGTTTCTCAGATACACCACACATCATGGTCACCCCAGAGCCAAAACTTGTTCTTTTGCTTCGATCTTGTAGAATGTAGAATGTGGAATTCAGAATGTAGGATTCAGAACTTGGAATTTGGAATGTAGAATTTAGAATTTAGAACTTGGAATTTGGAATGTAGAATTTAAAACTTAGAATTTAGAATTTACAACTGGAATCTGAAGACATCATGGTTCTTTTGCTCTGGTCTTGGCTGTGGCCCTGCCTCGGGTACACCACACATCATGGTCACCCCAGAGCCAAAACTTGTTATTTACTTTGATCTTTTAGATATAGAATTTAGAATTCAGAATGTATAATTTAGAATGTGGAATTTAGAATGTAGACTTTAGAATTTAGAATGTAGAATTTAGAATTTAGAACCGGAATCTGATGACATCATGGTTCTTTTGCTCTGGCTTTGGCTGTGGCCCTACCTCGGGTACACCACACATCATGGTCACCCGAGACCCAAACTTGTTATTTTAGCTTCGGATCCTTTGGAAATTTCAGAATTAGAATGTAAAATTTTAGAATGGGTGGAAATTAGAATGTGGAATAGATTTAGCAATTTAGAACCGGAAAATCTGATGACATCTGGTTCTTTTCGATCTGGTCCTTCGGCTGGTTGGCGCCTTTTCTCAGATACACCAACCATGCATGGGTACTCCCGAGACCCAATAGATATTTTGCTTTGATCTTTTAGTCTCTGAGCGCATTTAGAATTCCGTAATTTGTATCATTTGGACCGTGGGCATTCGCATGTAGCACTTTAGATGGTCGAATTTAGCTGTAGAATGTCGAATGGGGATATGTAGAATTTAGAACCGGGAATCTTGATGACCTCATGGTTCTTTTGCTTCGGATCTGGCCAATGTGGACCTTGCCTCGGGTCCACCACACATCTGTTCACCGAGCGCCAAACCATCTTGTTCTTTTGTCTCGCATCTGTTCGCTCCGCTC
>NW_020851627.1:396-671 GCF_000972845.2 Larimichthys crocea | reverse complement strand
AATACTTAATGGCTGATGTTAATTGGTAACACGGTAGCTGCTCTGCTGTCATTGTCTGTCATTTTAGACAGACAATGCGCTAGCAATTATCATTAGCATGTTAGCTTTAGCATGTTAACATGAGCATGTATTTAATTCTTAGTGGCTAATGTTAATTGCTAGCACTGACGCGCATGTTAACATTAGCATGTTAACATTAACATGTTAGCAATGATCATTGGGGGTGCTGGTTTAGGAGCTGCGAGACGACAGTGTGGATCTGGGGCCTCATGTAC
>NW_020851627.1:0-336 GCF_000972845.2 Larimichthys crocea | reverse complement strand
CTAAAACTTGCCGTACGCCAGAACCCGGAAACTGTCGTACGCACAAAAATATTCAGATGTATCAAAGTGTGCGTTCGCATGGATCCAAGCACGTTTCTTTTGTACATGCCAATCAACGTGGAATTGAGCGCACGTGCAACTCCTCCCTGTCCACGCCTCTATTTACATATGTAAATCTATTTAAATAGGCCCTGGACCTGAGATTCACCTCTTTATCCGATCAGATAACGCGATGAACAAAGGAAAGAAAATGAATTTTACAGAGTCTGAGCTAGATATTCTAGTGAATGAAGTGGAGATTCTGTTTGGCACCCTGTCAACAGGGATAAATTTGAC
>NW_020851626.1:0-849 GCF_000972845.2 Larimichthys crocea | reverse complement strand
ACGACCGGCTCGGGCGGGAATCGATTGCTATGACTTGAAGAGTTTCGGCAAACGGTTTTGCCAAAAATCGCCAAAAAATGAATGGATGTGTATTGCGAGAACTTTCGAGAGCTAGAGTGAGTGATGTCATCACTAGAGTGGAGAGGAGAGACAACGATCAGCGAAAAAATAAAACGTATTCAACTATCGTGGCCTCAAATGCATTACGAACTTTGAACTTTGTAATGGAGGGACCCTGTTTGGAATCATACTGGGCTTTGGTCAGCTCATTCCTCATAAAGTACGCAGTTTCTTGGCCACAAGATGCTGTCTTTATGGAGACACGGGGTGCTGAATAGACAGCGGCTTTCTTCCTCTTCCTCGACTGCTACCCTTTAGTCATTGCCTATAACAGGGCCTTTTGTGAGTTTGATGGAAAACTCGCTTCAACACTTTGAAGAACAAAATTCACAGAGAAACATCCCACTGTTCTGATCGAGCCAACGTCTGCCATACTACCTGTCGTCATGCGCCTCGGTGGTCGAACGGTTGGCGTCCAGAACAACGTTAAACAATTTCATGTATGCATGCGCACAGTGCTAGAGATTCGCTGGTCACGAGTTCAAGTCCGGCGAGGCTCACAGTGACATGCACTTGACTTCCAGGGTTCAATTCACTGGTAAAGGAAGCCATCGGGTACTGATGCCAGTCACCTTGAAAAATATTATCAAGAAGCAGAGGACGGTCAGTAAAGTGCTCCAGCCAACATTCAGTCAGTTGGTTTCCTTTGCCTCATAAGCCTTTGGAAGAAGCTCACTAGTACTAGGTGTGAACTTTGTAATGTAGGGACCCTGTTTGGAATCATACTGG
>NW_020851625.1:0-20741 GCF_000972845.2 Larimichthys crocea | reverse complement strand
AAATATAGGAGAAGGGACGACGAACAGCCCAACATCGCAAGAGAAGTCCAACGATCTACCGCCGGCAGAAGGGAGCCGAGCAAGGAGGTGGTTAACCACCCCCAACCGCTGTGGGTCTCGACTGGCCAACAGGGTTCTTTTCGTGTTCACCTGCCGATAAAAAGACGTGGACATCGGACTTTCCGGGCTTTGGACAAAGCCAGGGACTCTCGACGACATCCAGCAGTTTCGGCAGTCGGAAAGATTGGATCGAAAGGCCCAGCGCTTCACCTTTCCCTTCCTCTCTCCAAATCTGGGCCAACCTCAGCACTCAGCAAACGCTTTTGTATCAGGTTTCTCTAATTTATTAGTAAGAAGGATATGGTTTTGGGAATAGGATTGATCATATTGAAGGAATTAAACTGTATGCTTGCCCTTGCTAAACTTTGCAATAATATTACCATTGCAGTTAAAGAGTAAAGTTGTGGACTTGCAAATTTAGAGCATCTCCTAAGGTCATAATTGATCAGGTATAGTGTGGTTCCAACATCTTAAACAGGTTACTCTAGCCCAAAAGATTAAGGAACCCTTGGGGCTTCACGGCCAAGCCACTAAAAAATACCTAGCAACCATACCAAGTGCACAGATCAATGAAGGGGACGCGCCGTGAACGTACGGGCTATGTCAGTATTGTGGCCCGCAGGGCATTTGGTCGGTGCTATACCAGAGTGAGCACGGGTAGACGTGCAGATGAAGGCGAGTTAGAAGCAGGCGAATCTCCTCGCCACCGAGCTTAAAACTCCTCTAAATAGTCCCGAGAGGGCTTGAGGATCGGACCCGTGGGACGAGAAGCTGGACCAGTACCCCTGAACTGGGTAACTCGGGATCACTAGACAATGCTACCATTGCATTAAGTACTGCCTTTGCAATGCCTCAGTTTTGATGTCCTAGATGATGCTTGTTGCTCACACCTACAGAGTCCCACCCACAAAGCTTTCTGACTGTTAAACATTTAATGCATCAGTAAATTTACTCAGTAGCACATAAAAAGATAACAGTCTCAGGGGACACTTTCTGGAGGCCGTTAATCTTGATCGTGTCAACATTCAGTCCCTGCTCCACCTACTCCAGTCTCGCCAGTTTCCCGCTTTATGTTTTCACACCTAATCACCTGTGTATTTAACCCTTTGGTTTCCCCTTCCCCGTGACAGATTGGTCAGTGTACCATGTTTGTCCTACTTTCCAGCGTTTCCCAGTGGCTTTAGGTTTTGACCTTTGCTGTTTTGGACCCTGCCTTGGATTGTTTGCCTGCCGTTACCTATAACTATTGTCAGTTGGCATTCAGTAAACCTATCAATACCCCTCTGGTGCTATTTTTAATGAGTGGATGGAGTGAGGAAACTTGCTCAGAATTCATAGATACACTGTATGGTGAGTTGTTTCATTCAATGTTGATTGTCATAATGACTTTATCCGATTAAGTCAAATGTACCGAGTGAATGAGTGTCTTACTGTTGTAACATGTCACTGTTTATTAACAAACAGTGTGTTTATCCTCATTGCGTTAAAAAAAGGTACGTAATTGAGAGCCAACCATTCATCCTCTCCTGGTCCCTTCTTTTCCACATCACTCTACATTTGTTGTTGTGTCTGTGTCAACGTTCTTTGTGGCGTGTGTCTCGCTGCTCTTTGATTTCCAGCTTTGCATTTAACTTGACTTGCATCATATGCAAGATATTGTACAAAATCGGATATCGCCTCCCGTGACTACCTCAGAGCATTGTCCCATCAAAATTAACTCATAAACCAAATGGACATCAACTGCTTTTTTTACAGAATCAAGCTGACAATCTAACTAGATACACAGCAGCAACTTTATTGATAGAACTGGAAAAGTAATTAGTCAGTAGATGTGGGTCGTCACGGAAAAAACTGTACGTGCGCACAAAAGAGTAAAGGAGTCTATGAGGGGCGCCTATCTTGATGTAAACGTGATAAGAAGTATTAATGTTTTATGAGCTCAATAATTTTAATTTTTCTCATCATCGCATGGATTAATTTGAAAGCAAGCCCCATGAAAGATGGAACATGTGAAAACTGCTTAACAACTTCAAATATTTATTATTGAAACAATTCCCTGCAGGTGTGAAACAGAAGCAGTGTATCATCATATGCTTCCTCCAGGCTTTAATTATTATAAGTCAGAGAATAAAAACAGGTTGTCCATGCCACAAACTGCTTTTAATATTTTTGCCTAATATTTTTCGTTTTCCTGGCGTTTTAGAACACTCCTCATGTCAGAGCCTGTATTCCATCCTGCCCTGGCAGTAATTCATCATTCGAACGCCCCACATCCTAAAACCTGCAATGCCTACATTCCCTCTCAGCTCCGTCTACTAACCATTCCTCTTGCATAAGCTTACCCCGATGCATACACATGTTCGCCTCCCTGCCGTGACTCCGTGACACAAGCACAATAAACCCACTTTTACCGGCCTGTCCTGGTCCTGATTTCCTTACCTGGTCCCACGAACCTATACAAAGGTAATGACTGAGGCCCAAACAGACACACAGTAGATGTAAGTCTAAGTCTGAAGATTCAATGCGTCGTCCAGCATTGTCCGAACTCGGGCGCCGGCTGATGATGATAACCAGGATATTCTTTGTGCAGTGACTCTTATACCCCTGGCTCGTGGATTTTCCCCCTATCGGGCTACAATGAGTCATTTGCCAGATTACAAACAATTAGGTGGTGATTGTCACAGTCCCATCCCCCTTATCTGTCCATCTAGATGTTTCCTGTTGCTTCACTTTACCCCCTCCCTTCTCACTCTCTCCCAGTCCGTTGCTTAAGATTTCCTGGTCCAACCTCTCAGCATGATTTAGTTATGATTATCTCCTTAGCTACTAGTTGTTGCATTGGTTCACAATCTCCAGTATCAGAATAAAAACTCAGCTATAATCACACTTTCTCCTCATGGTTACATTCATTCAACATTTCATTTTACATTGTTCAAACACAGAATCATCATTTATCACATTTTAGTTTAGCTAATTTTTATCTTTATGCATACTCACATACTCAAGACGGAAAGTCCCCAAATGTCCAACTCAAATGGAAAGTCCCAACAAATGTCCAATTCAGATGGAAAGTCCCCAAATGTCCAACGGTTTATGCCATTACTGGCCATACCGGAAAGTCCCTCAGGTTGTTATATTAACCCTTTCGTTGTGTCAGCGGATCAGGGATCTCAACTTACTTGACACCACCTCCTTGAGATCGCCCGCTGCCTCCGTTGCTTACTCCTTAGGTCTTGGAAAACAAGAAATCGTCCTCCTCGCCGTCATCCTGGAGAAGCAGCACGTCTTGGTCCACTGACGTGGTGAAGTGCGAAGGCTCAGGAGTCTTGTCCCACTGATCAAGGATGAGCAATTTATCCATGCATGGCATTTCCGGTTCCTCTAAGGGGGGTACTGCCGTTGGGCTGGCCTTGTCGCTGAGATCCAGCTGGGTCAGGATGGCGGTAACCCTAGCGTTGGCTTGTTCCTTGGTGTCCTGGTGTGCCATGGACAAGGGGTTCTCCCTTTGTAGTATTGGTGTATCATTCGGTGGTGTGGCTGGGGTTCGCCCGCTCTGTCCTCCCAGCACCATACCAACCACTCGGTCTGCGTTTCCACCTCTTGGGTCAGTGGCTTTGTTGGTATGCCGTTGTTCTCATTGGCCGTTCGAAGTGGGGGCAGCTGTGGTCCTATTGCCATGAATCGTCCGTCAGTCAGATGTGCTGTGGACACTCGTGCTCCTCCCGGATATTTCCACATTTTGGTGTAGACAGAGTAGTAGATACCGTTGGGGTATTCTGTCACCGTTGCCATCATCCTTTGTTCCGCATTCAGCCAATTCCAGACCACCTCAGCATTAGCTTCGAGGTTCACTGGAAGTTCCTGTGCTATCGCGGGTGTGTAGAGCCCATCCTTGCGGCTCACCATGCCCCTCGCAGACTGAATACGGAAATGGCTCACATAACACCATAACGCTGGCGTAACATCCCAGAGGATTTTAGCCTGGTCCAGGGTGAGTCCACAGCAGATACAGCCCGCTTCGTTCTGTTTTGATAAAAGTAATACAATTTTTAGCAGCATGTTTAGCGTAGTAAGCAAGCTTAGAGGTACTCTTCCTAGAGTCCCTCTAGTTTCTTCCCTCAGCACATCTTTGAGCCAATGCAGCCAGCCAGGGGGATTGTAAGGCGATCGGTGGACTTGGTCCCGGGCTGGTGGCAGTTCTAGATCTAGGGAAGCAGGCAGCATAGGTCATGAGCCACACGACCACCGCTACTTGGTCTATTTGTTTTATCCAATACAGGACTGCAATCACACCCCAACCCAGGCACCAGAGGGAAATGTCGCAGAGCTTGATCAGCCAACGCCTTCTTCCTCTTCCTCTTTCCTCTGTAGTCCTTTAGTCAGGAAGGCCACGTAGCCTAATAGGCCCATGGTCATCAGGGCTTCGCATAGAATACTAGCAATTTTGAGGGGCGCGAAAAAGATGTTGAGGGTGTCCAGGATCATCCAGAACACAATTGTTGCACCCTGGCAGATCCCCATTCGATTAGTGGATATGTTGAGGCACCCCAGCATGTAGGTTGCAAACAGGGATACGGCTAGGACTCGCACCCCACACCATACATTAAGGATGATCAGCACCCCCCTGTAGTAAGGCCAGTATTCTTAGTGGTTGATCGGGGCCCCAGTGGCCCGTGCAGCAGTGGATGAGCCATACCGTCAGGAGAGTATGAAATTCTACTGTACTCACTCTGAAGAGAGCTGTATTGGCTGCTTCTCTGGTGTTTTTGGCCATGTCTAATGTGTCTTCTTTTTCTTCCTTCTTTGGTTGTCTATTCTTTGTTACTTATCTATTTACTAGTGCTACCTGTGCTGCTTCCTTGTAAAGTTCAGGAACTGCGAATGACTAGGGCGCGCCGGTGCTCAGTTCTTATGTGCTATCTTGCTCCTCCCCTTTCCAGAGGAGGTGTTTCTCGTCTTCTTTCTTCCGTGAGGGCTTTCCCCTTGGGCATGGAATTGCTCTAGCTCCGCCCTTGACTAGGGCGATCGCCATTGCTCCTGTTATCACGAGGCCGACGAGCCTCAGCAGATAGGGCCATAGTTTAGCGATCAGGCTAGTTATCCAGCCTTTCACTACTCCAAATCCTTCTTTCACGATTTCGGTGGCTTCTTCGATTGCTGCCGTTAGGACCCCATTAACCGCCATTCCTACTCTCTCGGTCCAGGTGCACTCGTGTTCCTCTTTTCCGGTCCCGCAGTGCATCTAGTGCTCTTCCGGCGAGTGACAGGTCCCGTTGTTGTAGAGACAATTCGGTCCCTGCCACACACAGGCTCTTCCTGAAGGCATGTCCTTCTGCTGTAATAATTGTTGGATCAGCTACAAATGGCACCGTTTTTCCCAGTACCTCTTTCCTCTTTGACATTCCATGTCCCAGGATTACTTTGGCACATCCGACCCCCGGAGGGATTGCTCTTATCCACTCGTTCTGTACCTTCTTCCAAACTACTTGGCTCCCATGGGTGTTGTACTCACCCTTGTAGTGTGCCAGGCAGTGTACCTTCCATCCTGGAACATGTCGACAGTATCTTCTTGCGAGACTTATGGTGCAGGTGCTGTTGGCTCTGTCGCAGCTCATAGTCCATGGTCTAGGACTAACTACGGGTATTGGTTTGTTCCATATCCCTGGCCATATGTTTCGATCCTTGGTATAAACTGTGGCGATGTACTGGTATTTTACCCAGTAATTGCTGGTGTTTGCTAAGCACGGTATTACCCAACGTCTCACCTCATCTTGTTCCAACCCCCACCAGGTCGACTTGGAGTCCCTTTGGTATCCTTCTTTCCAGACTTGTAGGACATCTTTGATGGTTTTGTTGGTCTTTAACCCACTGCAATTATAGATTCAATGTGCCTATGCCGTTGTTCTAACTTGATTAAGTGGACATTGAGGAGATTTACCGTTACTCACGAACACTGTGTTATTCAGGTCCTGGAAAATCTTCCCTGCTACACAGCATATGTCTTCCCTACAACACGGCATATGGGGCGGCTGTGGCTCACAGGCAGAGCGGGTCGTCCACCAATCAGATGATCGGCGGTTCGATCCCCGGCTCCTGCGGTCTGCATGTCGAAGTGTCCTTGGGCAAGACACTGAACCACAAATTGCTCCCGAAGGCTGTGCCATCGGTGTGTGAATGTGTATGAATGGTTAGATCCAGAAACTGATGAGCAGTTGGCACCTTGCATGGTAGCCAATGCCATCAGTGTATGAATGTGTGTGAATGGGGTGAATGAGATATGTAGTGTAGAGCGCTTTGAGTGGTCGGAAGACTAGAAAGGCGCTATATAAGTACAGTCCATTTACCATTTTACACATTGGTCCACTTTCAGGTAATCTCCACTAGGCACTGATGTTAGTTCGTTGGGTTTTGGAACCTTTTGAACATACATGTCTGTCTGATATGGTCCCTTAAGTCCATTGTTGTCCCTCAGGGAAGGCCCCTACGAAGTGCTGTAGCAGTGTGACCCATATCCAAGGCAGGGTGTAGTTCAGCCAATCTTCGTGGTATGCGTTTGGTACAGTACCATATATTCCTCTCTGAGCCATGGTGTGGTAGCTGGTGTTATGATCATGTAGTTCTGACCACTACACTTCTTTCCGGTGTTCCAAAAACATGGGTTTAGGCTCCTTAATTGTTTATACACACAGTCTCTGGTGACGTTCCTGAGCCATTCTGGGTACGGGCCCTCTTTAAGGTTCAAAGCCTGGATCTATTAATTTCAAAGTGGATTCCTGCACCGGTGCTTTTCCGGTGCGGCTGTGCCTGGTGGCGGGGTCGTTGGGGCCTGGGTGCCGGTACAGTTGGTTTCATTCGTGGTGCTGTTCTGTTTAGCCCCCTTTTCCTCAGATCTTCGGCCTCTGGGAGTTCGGCTGCTGGTGAGATCACATGTAAGATTATAATTCCCCCAGAACGTCCACTTAGGGAGCGCGGCGGGGCATGTGTCGTTTTGTCCTGGTGCTGGAAATATGACTTCCTCTTCCCAGTACCCTTGGTTCTTCAGGCCAGTTAATGGCCTGTATCCCCATGTGCAGTACCATCCTGGCTCCTCGGATCCTGCCTGTATCCACGTACATCTCACAGTTTTCTTTTCTTTTCTTTGTAGCTAACACTTGTAGCAGGAGTCCTTCACTTCCCATCTCTTGTAGCGCCTGCAGCACCTCCATTCCATTGGTTACGTTACTGTTTTTAGCTGTGTTCAATTCAATTTCGGTTCCGTTGAGGGCTGCTAACCAATTCACCCAATTCATTAACGCCTCTCCCTCTTGCCTCCTTGTGGTGAGGTTAAGCCTAGTCTGGTTCTTATCCCATACCATAAAGATTGTTCTTGATTCCACCATCCAGCAAGCCTGCTGCACAGTTTTAGTCGTCCCGTGTTGGACCCTGGTAAGGGTTAGGGCACAAGGGTGACTGCCATAATGGTACAGGATGGCCAGGACAGCCATCAGTCCTGCCATCACCGCCATTCCTTTCGCCAGAGCCATTATACACATGCAAGCTTTTTGTCTGGTTAAGCGTTTCTTTTGCCTGTTGTCAATGCTTTCTTGTCCAAATTCTTCCAAGTCCGGTGGGTGAGGCTCCTCTAATTTTGGCCTCTCCTCCAGCCTTGCGCGTCTGATAACGGAAGGTCCATCCTTCCTCAACTGAGTAGGACCAGACTGTACTCCGTCTTTTGTTCTTATATCTTCGTGGTTTTCTTAGTAATGTTTCCAATTGCACTATTATAGGTGGTGGTCCTTCTGTTCCGCCACTCGATGATCTGATGATCTCATGCCTGAGGAGTGCTTCTTACACTGGTGATTTGTACCGGGTTTCAGGGTCCAACCCCCTCCACGCCCATTTCCAGCAGGTGACCAGCACCTGTTCTGGTTTGGGTAGGGGTCCTTCAGCACACGTTAGAGAGATATATTTCACACCTTTCATCAAACACTGGTTGACAGTTTTACGACTTTGACCTTTGACCCGGTACTATTATTGGCTGTGCTGACAGCCACACACACGCACACACCCCCCCCCCCCCCCCCCCCCCCCCCCCCCACACACACAGACATTGCAATAAATGGAGTTTTAGAATTAAAGTTCTGGGAATGGGCATGTACGCATGTGCGCACACAGATAAGACCCCAAATGTTGTAAAAAAAAAATAATAATAATAAAATTTGTAAAAACAACCAATGAGAGAAAGGAGGTATTTCTGGTCTTCTCCCCTCATGAAGTCATGGAGTTTTAGAGTTAAAGTTAAAGGGAACATTCTGGATGGCAGGAAACTCAGTTGTGGAAACAACCTCAGCCGACAAACACGCTGATGAGACTGTGTAAGTGTAACAATATCCTGGAAATGACCGGAACACAGATGTGTAAACAAACCAGCGGATATCTCCCTGGTTAGCGGGGTGGAAGGCTAATCTTCAAATGGCTGAATTAAAGTCATAAACGTCTGGCATTCGTTTTCTGTGGCTGAATTAAAGTCATAAACGTCTGGCATTCGTTTTCTGGGTATAAAAACATATCTTACACTCACACACACACACACACACACACATACACACACGCACACACACACACACACACACACCTACCAAAAAAAAAAAGTGAACTATAGTATTCATTTTATTTTAGAAAATAACATTTCATCCGAGGTTCAGCCTTCCACTTCTCCTTCTGACCAACAAGTCCTATTTCCCGGTAAGTGATATAACATTTTTTTAATGCTGTTTTGCAACAATTGTCTTTTTCATTTCATGAAGTGACTTCTGACGAGTTTAAGTAACTTCTGAAAGAGTTCATTGCTGCACTAGTACACAGTTTACACACATTTTAGAAACTAACCAGTAATGTTAACATGTTTTTCTGTGTTATAAGACATTTTTGGTGCTTTTGGGTTGTTGTATCCAGGATTTTGTTTTGTTTTCTACGCTGAATGTCTTTTTCATTTCATGAAGTGACTTCTGACGAGTTTGAGGGCATCCAACTCACACAATCAGATCACGGTGGGTCTATTATTTGCTCTTTATTTTCTCTGACTTTGTCAGTAAACTGATGAGATGTAACTTTTTTAACTTTTTCCTCGTCTCCAAACTTTCATATGTAGGTTTTCTAGGCGAGGCGACACTCCTGCAGGGTGTTAGAACGCCTGTATCTAGCTATCTATTAGATGGTGATGCAGGAAGCACTCTGAGCACTCCTCCAGCAACGACTCATCCCCGTGCGAACCGTCTGCGGTTAGGACGACGCAACCACCCTACTTATGCAGGAAATTCTGCCGACACTACAAGTGGAGCATCGGGTAAGTCGCAAAAACTTTCTAAAAAAAAATATGTATATATATTTCCGACGATGGAAAGGGTGACGTTTGGATTTCAATGATGTTTTATACAAAAAGCCCTACGTCCGTCATCAAGGTAGTAAAATGATCTTTTTGTCTTGTCTCTTAATTGTCTTGTGAATTAAAATATGTTTTTTTTTTTTGGTCCCCAGTTGTGGATCAAAGGAGCGGTGGGACCGAAACCCTGGAGCCGGAAGTGCAGCCTGACTGCAGAGACACGACGCGGGAAGCCCGGCGCTGTGAGACTCGATCCACAGAGCCTGAAGCACGGAGCTGTGAGACAGGATCCTTGGAGCCTGAAGTGCAGCCTGACAGTGGAGACAAAGCGAGGGAAGGAGTTGACTCACACCCACTGACTGCAGAATGTCAGGGGTGTAAGTCTGCAAAGGTTTGACGTGCTTTATGAAATTGCTGACTTCATTAAGAAACCGGACGATCGTGAGAGACTGCAAAGGTTGGACATGCTTTGTGTAATTGCTGATTTCAGTAGGAAAAAGTCCTAAACGTGTGGTGTGACATTTAAAATAAACTAAAAAAATCAATAAACTTTTTAGAGTCTTTTGGTCTGTCTGATTTAGAGTTTATGGTTGAGCAATTGAATCAAATCTCCCCACCTCCTCCTGTAGATGTAGCCGTTGCTAATGTAGGTGAACCGTCATCATCGACTGCTAATAACTCTTTCCAACCATTAGAAGACGCTCTGCTCCTTCTGAATCAAAAGCCATCTTCCTCCAATGTTGAAAATTATTTCCATCCTAGAACTGGCACCCCATCAGATTGACCAGACCCCCTCACCCTTCTCACCCCCTTCCCCTTCCCCCTCCTCCTGCTCATAGCCAAATGAAAACCAAGTCCCCCCTCCTTCTCCTCCTCCTACCCCACCCACTCCTCCATTTCAAACTCCAAATTTAGAGGAAGTCCATGTTCAGGATGGTGGAGGAAACGTGAGAGGTCAGGCTGATTCACCCCCCAGGCTGTCCACCTCCTCCACCTCCTCCTCCAACATCGCGACCGTGTCCCGCGAACAATCTGGAGTTGAGACGAGTGTTCACCGTTCCCCCTGCCAGAAACATACCGGATCTTGCACAGTTTTATGACGATGTGATGTTGATTCTTAGAGAAATGCTGGCACTGTCAGAGCACAGGTTGGGCGTAATGATGTAATACAGCTAGAGCTGATTGGTGAGAATGTTCAGAATCATGTCTCTGTGGTTGTTGAGGATGAACATGGTGATGCTATCTTACCTGCTTTTGAGGGCTTGCTGGAACGCTTGGTTCAATCTAACGCCGAGATAGCATCAGATGCTAGGTTAGAATTAGTGGTTCAGGTTGTGCATGATCCTAGAGGCGGTGTTAAACGCAAACTGGACAAAACTTCAGACTGTGAAATAATACGAATTAAAAGACAACATCTGTACATTGTGGACAACAGGAATGATCACCTCTGCTTTGCCATCAACTTGGCCCATGTAAACGATCCTCTAATCACTGATAATCTTAGAACAAGGGAGAGAGTTTCAAAGACTCGTCGGTCTGAGCTATCAGACCCCCGTCACCTTTACTGACGTGTGCAAATTAAAAAAAATTCTGAACTGCAAAATTGTTATTTTCTACAGAAGTCCAGATCAGCAGCCGCTCTCTCATTTTAAGACGGCTTTCTCCGATAGATCAAATCCTCTGTTTCTCTTTTTGTTCCAAAACCATTATTACGATATAAAAAATCTGAAAGCCTTTCTCGGGATTTCGTACGTCTGTCATTACTGCTACAAAAGCTACATGAAGCCCTACGCCCACCAATGCAAAGGTCACTGCTCTGTGTGTAACAACCCTGATTGCACTAAGCAGGAGCTCGAACCCGTAGCATGCAGCGACTGCAACAGGACGTGTCGTACGGCTCTGTGTTTTGACAGGCACAAGGAGCCTAGAGAAAGACCTTTGGGTGAAACACATAGCAGTATATGCGACACAATCAAAAGATGTCAGAGTTGCAAAAAAATGACCACATCTCATAATCACAAATGCCAGCGGCCTAAATGCAACATCTGCGGAGAGAAATTAGACTCTGACGCCGGTGATCACCTCTGCTTTATTCAGACTTTACTTCTGACTAGAGATCATGCAGAGAAATAGATTTTTTATGACTGTGAAACATTTGTTGTTCAACAGAACGTGCACAAACCTTTTCTTGTCTGCACCAAAACACTGAGTGGCATGCGGTGGATGTCTTATAGTTTGAACTGTGTCAGGAATTTTTTCTTGCATTTCAGGAGGCCCACGTACCTAAACAGTGTGTTTGTAGCTCACAATGCTAAAGGTTTTGACAGCTATTTGATCCAGAGATGGGACCGCAACCTTCTCTCATCATGCAGGGCAGTAAAATTCTGATGAATGAGCCGGGGCTGAGTTCTTATGAAAAAATTAAAAAATATGACACCTTGCTGCAGAAATATCTCACGCTGATGAAACAAGGTCAAGGTTGCAACGCGACCCAAGAGAAGAGTCAACGGATCTTACATCTAGCCATCTTGCTGACACGGAGCGGTCCGATCTGGATGACACACTAAGTGAGGTAATAAAAAGCCTTCCCCAGCGCGACCGCAAGAATGCCGAGTACATTATGAAGAAATTATCCAAGAGCAACGCTGGATGAAATTTAAAAGGTGAATTTATTTATTTTACGGACAAACCGTAAAAGGGTCTCATATGATTGATTTATTTAAAAACATCTCCCTCCCTTATAAAAAAGTCCAAACCCCACCACCTAGAGGCTGGATGAATTTCTTAAATACTCTGTCAGACCTCAACATTCCTTTATCCTCTGAATAACCCTCAAGCTTGCGATCAATATCGTCGACTCAAAACGGGTGAAGCCCAGGGCGGTTTTGAAAAAGGGGAAATGACCCCCTCCCCACGCTGGAGCAGATCAGAGGGGCAAGATAATGAAGAAGAAGAATAACAACAACAACAAAACATAATAGCTCCTCCAGAGGCCAAACAAGTCTCCAAACGGAACAGTGACCCCTCTCCCCACACTGGATTACTCCCGAAGAAATCCCAAAAGAACGCGAATGTAGACGGCATAAAAAGAATAAATCTCCCTGGATCCTCTTTTCTCCCTAAATGAATGTAAACGTACAAAAATAGTTTTTCTCAATAAAGGCTTTATTGATCACATTCAGTCTACAGTGAGTTATTTTCATGATATATATATATATGATACGTTATGTAATAATAATAATAGATATAATGAATAGATAATTCACAGGTTGTAACACTGATTAAACATTTGCAAAGAACAAGTTCCATGGTTAAAACATCCGGAGCTTCGATTTCTGATACAGCGTCGATATTTCTCCACAAAGTGTGATACAGTCTGATCATTTTTTATCACATCGTCGTCATACAGAGACAACAGTCGTTCAAAGGATACTCCGCAGGCCCTATGGCAGAGATAATAAACGCAGTGTTGACCGCATACGGCGGACAGGGTGTGTTGAAGCTGACGATCGTGGTACAATATCCGGTCAGAACGCTGCTCCAAAAACTGTAAGATGCTTGAGGGGTAAAGTCCGGAGGAAAACCATACGATTAAAAAAGGTGGCTACACCGTCCTCTTCCAGAGTCAAAGAGAGCCAGTGCTCACTGAGTAGGTCTGCAGGGTGTGTGTTGACTATAAAGTAGACTGGGGTGTCAAAGGAACGTGTCAGTAACGGCAGCTGATCAGAAGCCCACACGCCACAGAATACATCTCCTAGCAGACGATGCAAAAGATTTTCCAGTTCATGATTATTCATGTTTTGATTTTTTAATAATAATCCACCAGCACCTGTCTTTTAGAGTTCATTTCCAGAATGGAATCGTAACAGGCGTAGACGATCAGAGTGGTGGTGTGTGGTAAGGCTGCTCTGAAAATGATTTCCAATCTTAAATTCCCGTTGGAAACAGGGGACAGAGCGTCGTTGTTATCACCTGGGGTGAGATTAAACACAAACAGAGAGTATCCATCGTTAAATTCTTCACGGTTGATGCTCAAGGCCAACTCACACCGGACGCGGAACGGAAGCGGAACGGTACCGCCGCGGTCACCGTAGCAAATAGAATCCAGTCTAGTCAATGAGAGCACTCACACAGGGCGCGGCTCAGAAGCGTCCCAGAAGCGGCTCTCCGCGCCACGGCGCGAGCTTTCCGCAGGATTTCTATTTCTTCCGCGAGCCGCGGCTAAACCTCGTAAATTTCAACAGAGCACTGCGCACCAGACAGGAAACCGGGCCTTGAATCAACGTAATAAACTTCCGCCCCCTTTCAAAATAAAACACAATACACAGTTCTTGTAGCTTTTTACAACTTCACATCAACGTGACGTCATAACCGGTGGCACCAGGTGATCAAAGATCGATCAAAGGGTCTCAACAAGAGACTAATTGTTGAAGTGGAACAACACACAATCCTTTATGACACAACAGATGCTTTTTATAATCTCCTCCACGTCGGAGAAGCAAAGTCAGCTGTTTGTTGTTGTTGTTTTTTTATACACTGTTTATCGCGGGGTCTCGGGTATGTCCAGGATTCTCGCGTGATCTCGTGATCTCGCGTGAATACGGCCGGCTCGCTCCGCTGCCGTTCCGCGGCTGATCCGCGTCCGGTGTGAGTTGACGCCGGGCAAAGTACCGTTCCGCTTCCGTTCCGCTTCCGTTCCGCGTTCGGTGTGAGTCCCGTGTCAGAGGTAGATCTTTCAGGTGTCTTCCTGTGGCGATAAACATGTTGTAAAACTCTCTGACTGAACTGCCTTGATTAAACTGGGGCTGGAAAGCCTTAGCCAGAACCTGTCTGCCATCCTGACAGAGGGCCAGATATTCTACATCGTAAAATTGAAAGGCGACAGGTCTCTTCTTCCTGTGAAAGCTTCGTGGTGTACCATACCGAGCACCACGTATTTGGGCATAGCACCCAGAAAGAGGTTCTCCTGGTTACATATCCTGGAATTCGCAGGTATGGAGTAGGTTTTTACATTAACGCGCAACAATGGGTACAGCGCGTTACCCTTCAGCAGAGCTGCTGCGTGACCCAGACGGATCGCGGGGGAGACTGTCACTTTTTTAACAAACAGTGAGGTGCCTAGTATTCTCAGGCGGAAAACAGAAGCACAAGCTCCCATGAGGCAAAAGGCGTCGCTGGCTCGGGTCAGCTTGATTCTCATGTCCACCGAATTCAGAAGGAGTCTCTCACAGAAAAAAACGTGCCTGTGGAGGGCACCAAACAGGTGTACTTCCCGGGAATTGGTGGAGAAGGCTGCTTGGGAGTTAAGTCCACTGTTAGGACCGTTGTTGGTCACAACAGAGTCCATTGCTCCAGCTGTGTCTTTGTAAAACAGAGCCGCGCTGAATTGACTCTTGAGCGTATCTTCAGAGTAATTGAGTAGGGTTTCGAACATGGCTCTGTACGGGTGCGTAGCAATAGACTGTGAAATGAATCTATCCCCCAGAATAACGTCGCACTGACTGAAAATTGTATTCAGAGGGTAATTGATCAGGCCCACATTGGGGTCATTCGCCAGGTCTGTACCGTTGGCGTTGGTGATTTTCAGGCGGAGATGCAGCAAGATATCGTTCAAATCCAAATACTTTTCACCATCTCCGGGAATAAAGAACTCAATGTGGCCCCGTTGGTGATGGCCGATAGAGGAAGAATTTCAGTGTAGACCTTATCTTCGATAGACAGCTGTGTCATGGGAGCTGAAAATAAATCCAGCTCCACCAGGGTGCACTCCGGTGATTTTCGGTGTAAAAGAGCCATATTGCTTTTGCTGTTGTTGTTGTTGTTGAAATTTCTTTTCTTCTTCTTGTATTATTTAGGTCTAAAAGATATCGCCGCTTCTGGCAGACTTCCTCCCCTTCGGCTTGCTTCTCCCGATGATGATTTTCTCCTGATTTTTTCCTTTTATGACTCGCACGTTTATTAGGGAGCGAAAAAACACGATCCCCTGGCGGCCTTCTCCTTTGTCTACGCGATAAAACCATAATCCCTCCGGATCCCTCCTGATTCTGTCGATTGGTCATACTCCCCACCGCAGTTTTTATCACATCAGAGGCGATGTTGCTCGTGGCCGATTTGAGGTGCAGCTTGGCGATGGCAAAGCCTTTTTTCACCAGAGAAGAGACAAAATGAAACAATCTCGAGAAGATGGAGCCTATACCCCAACCGTACATGACCGGTGCTCCATAAAAACCGGGTAAAGCGCCTCCCACTTGGCTTTCATATTAGTTTATGAAGCGATGAGGATCCTCTCTCAGACGTACCTGTTCCATGTTTTTTATTTATTTTTATACAGGATGCTGAGCCGCGGCTGGTTTAAAGTTAAGTTTCAAAATAGCCTTCCCGTAGACAAAGTCCACACACTGGTTGCGATCCGTTTTAATCTCTATATGAATCATTTTAATGTAACTTTTAGAGACGCGTACGTAATGCACTGTACTGTACCTGAGACTCACCACGTCTCCAAAACTACCTTTAACGTTCACCGATCTGTTGATACTGAATGAATGATGTGTAAATAAAGAGGTTATAAATACCTCTTTTGAGATCGCACGGGTAGCTAGCCGAACGGGGAGAGAGGGTCCACCACTCACCCGGTTTAAGACCCAGCATGTAGGCCAAGGGGGCTTGCGCTCGGATTTTGTACTTGGTCACGTTGTTGTAAACAGCCTCGGCTCGGTCATATTTTATGAGTTTCGGTACGATTTGATCCAGGAGGTCTCTCGGCTTCTCATAATATCCTCCCCGACTAAACTTTTGAATTATGAGTAGCTCTCCAGGCTTTGTATCATCATGATCTTCTTCTTCTTCCCCCGCCGGAATTACAGGTTCATCCGAGTTTTTCATTAGTTCGATATAAGCGTTATCCCGAGGTAAAGTATACCACGTGTGAGGATAAATGATTTCGCACAGACCCACCACCCATTCTCCGTTCAGTTCGATAGCCTTGGCTAAGTCTACCGTGTAATTTAAGCTGGTGTTATTTTTAAACACGTCTTTACTAGCGTTGGAAGGTAAGGTGAAGTAAAATCCTGCGTTTGTCGCCATATCCGATGGTATGATCGGTCCGGGGTCGTTAAGCGTGGCTTTTATATATTTTTCAGATCCGAGGCCTTTACCCAAATTTGCCAGGCCAGTTTTTCCAACGCATCAAAACCTGTTTTTCACCCTTGACGGTACGTCGTTTCAATATTTCTTCTACGTGATACGTCCTGTCTTTAGACATTTTTACTTTTTGCAACTCTGCCTCGTAAAAGGAGCCCTCGATAGGCTCCCCGTCATAATCTCTGAGTTTGTACACAGGGGGAGTACGAGGAATGCAGGCCTCCACCGTAAACACTTCGTCCGTAAAACTCTGTTCATATTTTTTATCAGACGCCCCTCTGACCTTGGGTAATCTGACAAGATCACCCTTTTTAAATTTCATTTGCACCGCATTATGGTGTCGTGTAGGAAACGTACCATACAGGTTTCGAAACACTTGAGGCATTCTCGGAGGTCACCTGCATAGGCGCCATTTTTATACTTTAATGAAAGCTGTGATTGTAGCTTTTCACCAAATCCTGTAAAACGTCGAGGTATGGCCTCGTGTTGTTAGCCGTAAAATATCTCCACATTCTAGTTTTTAATGTACGGTTAAACCTCTCAATAACGTGTACAATGTTGTGCTTCTTCATCAAAGCATCAAAACTCTTGTTGAAAAACTCTTTACCGGCATCCGTTTGTAACTTTTCAGGGATCTGACTGTCTTTGAAGATTGAAACAAAGGCCTTCACCACCTCGTCTGCGGTTTTTCTCTTTAAAACACGCACGTATGCTTTTTTTGAAAATACATCTATGACCGTTAAAAAATATTTAAACCCGTCGTTGTGTTCCGCCAAGGCTTGCATGTCACAAAGATCTGCTTGAAATTGGTTTAAAGGCCTAGGGACAAAAACTCTGTTTCTGGTGAAATGTATTCTGGCTGGTTTATGCAGAGTGTAGGTATCTTGCTCTTGTAAAAAATCTTTAACATTTTCCACATTGACTTTCTTTCCCATTTCATCCTGCACACCCCTATGCAGTCGGTCTACACCTCCAAAACTAGCCGGATGGGCCGGGTTGTAATACACTCTTTTCATGACCCGTCTCACCACCATCCTGCCTGCCTGCCTGCAACAAACTCTCAGGGTTTACTGAAAAACACACCACTCTGGATTGCTTCTGATTCTTTTAATGATTGTATTGTAATAGGATACATCAAAGGTTAAGATACATACAGGATAAAGATACATAAAAAATAAGGTGTAATACTGTACATTGGTTGCAAAAAAGGAGACGACTAGTCTTTAATCATCTTAAAAACCTAAACTAACACACAGTGATCTAAACTAGTCTAAAGAATGTCGTGCAATCTTTTCAATTCGCTCGGGATATTCGGGATATTCACATTTTTTATTCTGTAAATTTATTATTATTTTTATTCTGCAAATGAAAAATCAACACATCCACAAACAAAGTGTAGAGAGTGAGCAAATGACAGGGTGTTATAACAAAAGAGTCCTTGATCCATTCTTTCACAATTTTTTCAAAGGTCTCTGACAAATCAGATGCGCTCGCACACCGCACCATGACTGTCAAAGCTGTATGTCCGGTGTGAGAACGAACTCTGTCCATAATGTTGCTTAGTCGTCTGATTTCAACCAGTGTTGTGACAGCGTCTCTATCTGTTGAAACTCTGTTGCAAAGATTCTGTATCAAAATCTCAATCAGATGGGTGATGATCATCGGCTCTTCTACATAGGTTACAAGTTATCTCCAATAATTACCCATGATTAATAAACAAAACAGAAACAAGAGAACAAACGTATTCGCTTTCCCAGCCCTCCATCACTAGTTTCAGTTCTCCTATTTTGAGTATGTCCTGGCCAATCAGCTCGTCGTACATGCTGCCGATGGAATCCTGGATGTTCCTCGCGGATCTGAGCTCGTGTAATAGAGTCTGTACCACGGCTTTGACTCTATTTGACTATGTTGCGTGTGGTCAGGAGACGTTGGATGGAAGGAATGAAGTGAGGGGTGAAAAGCATCTTCATTATCCCGTGAAAGTTGATCTGGTATAGGGATGTGACTTTTGATCAAAAACACTATTCGAAATTCGCTAAAAGCTATTCGAAATTCGATTCGAAAATCGACAAAACCCCTACCCAAACGCGCGCACACATGACAGACAGGGTGAAAGCGGTAACGGTTTAATGAGTCAATAAACAATAATAAACAAATAAACAATAAACTTCCATTCACATCACATAGCCAACAGTCTCAAACAATAATATAGGCTTCCAATTTTATTATTTATATTTACTATTATTTACTATTTACGTCTGTTAGAAGGAACCGCGGGTGAAACTGCCCGTTTAGGGAACGATATTGAAAGCGTTCGAACAGAGTAGAATAAACCTAAGACATATTTTTGTTTAGAAAAATTAACATGTCGTCGTGGTCGGGATGGAGACGGGTACGCAGCCTATTGACAATCAGACCGGCTGCGGAGAACACACGTTCCGATGGCACGGACGTTACTGGCACACACAGGTAGGCGCTGGCCAACTTTGCCAGGCGAGGGTATTTCTGTTTATTGTCTTTTCACTATGTCATCGGGTCAGTGTGGAGTGGTGGGCATGTATCCTGGCAGTACTGAGTCAATTCAGTCACGCATGTTGCGCTCTCTGTGCTGTAATCCTCACCAAATATGACGGCAATTGCTGCGGTTAACGCTAACCACACGTTGATTGCAATTCTTCTTCTGTTATTTTGACTACCTTTAGTGTATGATAGCGGCACCCTCTGGCCGAATTAATGCAACTGTATGTTAGGAACTAGGAAACGCCTTTCCGTGCTCATTTTTTTTAGTGGAATGCAACGTAAGCCAAAACGTCATTCGAAATTACTATTCAATATTCGAACTCGTCACGAATATTCGACTATTCGAAAATCATGTCCCATCCCTAATCTGGTAGTATTCATCTTCCACATTTTCCACACACGGGTGCTGTCTCTGGCTTGGGTGGTTGATCTGACACCCGTAGCACTGCTCGTGTCGAAACTTGTGAAGGGTGATGTTGAGCAGATGGATGACGGCTGCCTTTACGCCGTTGAAGAAAGCCAAAGACGCCACCCCGTCTATCTCGTCAGCCATGTCTTCGCTCTTTACAGGAGTGGATGTAGCCGGTGAAGGGGGAGGTGTCAATAAGTCAGGGGAGGAGCAGGAGGAGCGTCAAGACTCCCCGTCCATGTCCGTGTCGTCCGTTTCTGTATTGGAACAGCCGCCGGATGAGAGGATCGGGGGTGCGGAGGCCGCGCGTTCTCTCTGCTTCGGCGGGGTCATGGAGGCCGGAGAAGAAGAAACTGAAGACCCGGGTGAAGCCTCAGGAATCGGAGACAGGGGGGTCCACGTGGTGGTGAGCCGTCTCTGGTTGTAGCGTCGGTTAAAATCTGCCATGTCTTTCAGTCAGGTTGAGCCAGTCAGCAGGTTGTGCTGGTACGTCTGCTGTTGTGTCTCCTTTTATACGTTGCACGGGCAAGGGGGTGTGGTTTTAGAAGGACAGAGTTTTTTTCACCGCCAGGACGTCATTCCATTTGCGGCAGCTGGTAAATAGAGACGTAATTTTTTCTCCAGTTTCTTCCATCTTCTCCTTCCACGCAGCTCCCGGCAGATCTATCAGTGTCTGGAATATGCCGCAGTCTGAATTAAAACTCTCCAAGAGAAAGTGCTCCGTAGCTCCTCTCTCTCCGGATGTCTGGAGAGTGGCTCGTAAGAACCAGCGACCGGAGGGACAGGTTCTCGATTGCCAGACCGCGTTGAAAGTAGCCTTGGTCTCGGCCTCCAATCTGGGCTGTTTAGCGGTTACAGTGCCTTCCTGACCCTGGGGATGCCCGGTCTGGGTGATTAGGGCAGAGTGATTTGGAATCACCAGTCTCAGCACTGCCCAGTCATTGGAACTCAGCATCCCTACAGCAGACAGAGGCCCCACTGTTTCACCCTCATTCCTCTGATACAGCCAAAGCTCACTCGTTTCATACTTGAACACATAGCCCCAATAGCCTTGCACGCCGTACAGCTCCAGAGACCATTCCCCATGCAGAGAATCGCACGGGGGCTCTGCAGTCGGCACAGATAGACTACGCTCTTCTTGGAGCATCAGCTGCTTTTAATCTTGATATTCTTGAAAGATTGTAACAGGCTCTCACATATCAGAGATGTGAGGACTCTCTTCCTGCTGTAAATTCTGCATTTCTTTGTTGC
>NW_020851624.1:0-2744 GCF_000972845.2 Larimichthys crocea | reverse complement strand
CCTTTGGCCTCCACAGTGGTCCTGATTTCACCGCTGGCCGTTTTAGGGGTCCTGGTTTTGTCACTGACCACCAGAAGGGTGCTGCTTTTACTGATGGCTTCTTCGCTCTTCAGTCCCCAAGCTGCAGCTGGACTCGAGCCCAGCACTCCTGTCACCAGCTTCCTGCTCGGCAGTCAAGTTGCTGGCCTCCAGTCCTAACCTTTGACCTCCAGTCCTGACCTTCGGCCTCCGGTCCTGACCTTCGGCCTCCAGTCCTGACCTTCAGCCTCCAGTCCTGACCTTCGGCCTCCACAATAGTCCTGACTTTACTACCAGCATCCTGAGGGGTTTCACGTTCACCGCCGGCCTCTAGAGGGGTCCTGCTTTCACCACTGGCCTCCAGATCAGTCCCGTCATCACTGCCGGACTCTAGATTGGTCTTCAGTACCGAAGTCTGGACTCTAGCCAGGCTTGCCCCAAAACCCCACCAGGAAAGTCTCTCTCAAATTGCAGCCATGAGGCTGTTTTGGTCCGTTCTCCACGCAACTTCAAACCCCACCTGGAGACCTCCAGATCTGTCTTCAGTCCCCAAGCTGCAGCGGACTCGAGCCCCAGCACTCCTTTCACAAGCTTCCTGCTCGCAGGTCCAGTTGCTGGTCTCCAGTCCTATCCTTTTGGCCTCCAGTCCTGACCTTCGGCCTTCCGGTCCTGACCTTCGGCCTCCACGTCCTGACCTCAGCTCATTCCTGCCCTCGGCCTCCCCACTAGTTCCTGACTTCACTGCCAGCATTCCTGAGGGGTTTCACGTTCACCGCGCCTCTAGAGGGGTCTGCTTTCACCACTGCCCCAGATCGTCCCGTCATTCACTGCCGGGACTCTAGATTGTCTTCAGCGTTTTGGTCCGTCTCAACGCACCTTCAAACCCCACCTGGAGCCCTCCCGATCTGTTTCAGTCCCCAAGCTGCAGTGGACTCGAGCCAGCCAGTCCGTCACAGTTCCTGCTCCATAGTCCAGCTTGGGCCTCCAGTCCGACCTTTGGCCTCCACAGTGGTCCTGACTTCCCCTCGACCTTCAGAGGTTTTCTACCTTGTGGAAAACAAGTTTTAATTCTGTGACTGCTGAGGGCAGAACCAAAGGATTCCAGCGTTGCACTCTCTGTGCATGTGACCAATAAAGATTTGAATCTTGAATCCTGAGCCTGTGGAACTACATGTGAACACAAACTTCCATCACATCGTTATTTGCACAAACAGTGACTCAACGGAAATGTGTCAAGAATCATGAGTCCAAACAATTATTATTATGTCTCAGCCTATAATTATTCTATAAGTGCAATGAAGAAGCACAGAGCGTCCCACGTGTGTCCACAGGTCCATTTGAATACACACAAAAAGAGTTGAGGACGTTTATCTGAGCGTGTATTTCATTGATTCAACATGAGCTCCAGCTGCGTTTGACAAGAACACAGACTTTTCTTAGTTTGGGATTCGATGAGCGCTCTCTATCAATGGGCAGTTAACACAAAGTAACTACTTACCTTTTGACTGTCGTCCTAGAGTCTTTGTGGTCTAGGAGACCTGCACAGCTTTAGGGCAAATGTCACAGTCAGCCATGGGACCATGAAGTTTGGTCGTGTAGTTAGGAAGTTCACAGACAGGATTTAATTAATCAAATCCAATATAAAATGTCTTAAAAGGCCCTACCATGGGCGGACTATAGACAGTGCAGACATTCGTCTGCTTGTGGGTGGTGGACAAACAGACATAACAGAAAAGAAAAAACTATTAAAGTAAATGAATAATTACTTAGAAAGTACTTAACTTCCTTATCTTGTCACAACTGTTAATCAAACACGTGTGTGTGTTGTGGTGTGTGTGTGTGGTCTGCGCTCCTTTCAATGGATAAAATTGTTTCATCATTCATTTTTGTGTCATTCACCTGTGTGTTATTTCACCATGTTAATGTATTACGTTCATTTAGTTTCTCCAAACATGCTTCTAACATCTGAATACATGGCATCTGAATGTAAGAATTATACTACTGTGAATACTGTAGATCTGTTGATAACATCCTTCTGCTGCATGTCGAGGCATTCAAATGAGCTGAGAACAGGCCCATCGAGGGCTGGACGAACTTCTTAGTTTAAAAAGGAGAAAGTTGGTCTGTGCCGGACACGCTTCCACCGTCTCACTGCAGAAGGTTAAGACAAAGGATTCTCTGTGATCTCTGCTTAAAGTGCTGTGCTGTTGTGGCTTCTGTGGACAGGTGCAACACAAAGGACCTGGACACTACTTTGCTTTGAATTTTAAAACTACACTACATTTTTTGGAGTTGCTGTGTTGTCTCATGAGTGAGGTCGCTGGTTGTTGTTTGTGATTGAACCTGTCGCGTTGCAGGTAAAAAGGTGTGTGTGTGTGTGTGTAATTGGATTGAGGATGAAGGTGTAGACACCGAGGCAGAACAGGTCAATGAGAACAGACACATTTACAGGCCGGTTCACACACAGGTAGCAGGTAGTCAGGACAGATGGCTGAAACACACGTTGACAACATTAGGTGGTTATATCCCGAGGACATGTGGTGGACAGGTGGAGGTAGGGCAGGTGTGGACAGTTCCTCACTGAGAAGCATTAACCAGTGAGAATGCAAATTCCCATTGCACAGTGGTGGAGTGTTTAATTATTTATATAGAGCCAAATTATAACAGAAGTTATTTCATGACACTTTCCATATAGAGCAGGAGACCTGGGGAGAGAGAGAAAGAAC
>NW_020851623.1:0-635 GCF_000972845.2 Larimichthys crocea | reverse complement strand
GCCGCAGCCGCCGCCGACGCCGCCGCTGAACTATTCAGGCCTGCGGGTGACTGGTAGAGTCCCGGGTGCCTGAAGCTGCACAAGAGCTCTGGTCTCGAGTATGGGTGGGAGAGTGCACGGAAGGTATCGAGGGGACGGATGGATGTGGCGAAAGGTGACGAGGCGGCACCGGTGGCTGCGGCGGCCGCTGCTGCTGCCGTGACACCGACGTGCGGGTAGTAATGTAGAGGCATGTGCGAGTGGAAAGGGTAAGGTAGGCTTCCTGTAGCTGCCGCATGCGTCATCATGTAAGTGTAGAAGCTGGGGTCTGCTGGATGGGGCCAGGACATCGCCAAACGCTGCCTTTTATCCTTCATCCGCCTGTTCTGGAACCACACCTGCACACAGAGTCAAAACAAGGCCCATATTGAAGCTGCCATGTTTGTTTCCAAGCGTCTAAATTTAGACCTGAGAGAGAGTGTGTGAGTGTGTGTGTGAGTGTGTGTGTGGTTTGAGCGTGTGGCTTCAGGACAAAACACTGAGATTAAAGTGTCCTATAAATGCTCTTGTCATTGAAGGTGAAAAATGATCAATTGTCGCGTGCTGCTGGAGTTAAAATCCACCGTTTAACTCAGATATATCAGTCAGAATATTAT
>NW_020851622.1:0-511 GCF_000972845.2 Larimichthys crocea | reverse complement strand
TTTAACACCAGATGCTATATATACCGTGTGCAGTACTTTCCTCACTTTACTGCACTTTATTGTGAAATATTGGACTGTTTTCTGTGTTTCAACACAGAAAATGTCATAAAATCATAATTTACTGCTTTGTAAACAAACAAATACAATATTATATTTACATTTCCAATTGAAGCCAACAATAACAACACAGTAATTTAACACCAAATACTATATATACACTGTGTGCAGTACTTTCCTCACTTCACTGCACTTTATTGTGAAATATTGGACTGTTTTCTGTGTTTGAACACAGAAAATGTCATAAAATCATAATTTGCTGCTTTGTAAACGAACAAATACAATATTATATTTACATTTCCTATTGAAGCCAACAATAACAACACAGTAATTTAACACCAAATACTATATATACTGTGTGCAGTACTTTCCTCACTTTACTGCACTTTATTGTGAAATATTGGACTGTTTTCTGTGTTTGAACATAGATAAATGTTATAAAATCATAATTTAC
>NW_020851621.1:0-654 GCF_000972845.2 Larimichthys crocea | reverse complement strand
CCAAAAACTGAAGAATCATCAAAGTACATCAGCTTCATCAAATAAGCTGAAGAGCTCTCTAATCACCCCTGATCACGCCCGGACGTGGGTTACCGCCTGGCGAGCGCCTGGTGGCCGGGTCTACACCCATGGGGCCCGGCCGGGCACAGCCCGAAAGGGTGACATGGGCCCCCCTTCCCATGGACCCACCACCCATGGGAGGGGTCTCAGGGGGCGGGTGCAAAGAGAGATGGGCGGCAGTCGGAGGCGGGGACCCTGGCGGTTCGAACCCCGGTTGCAGAAGCTGGCTCTGGGGACGTGGAACGTCACCTCTCTGGCGGGGAAGGAGCCTGAGCTGGTGCACGAGGTTGAGAGGTACCGGCTAGATATAGTCGGGCTCACCTTGACGCACAGCGTGGGTTCCAGAACCAGTTTCCTTGAGAGGGGCTGGACGCTCTACCACTCTGGATTTGCCCCCGGCGAGAGGCGCAGAGCGGGGGTGGGAATGCTTGTTTCCCCCCGGCTCGGCGCCTGTACGTTGGGGTTCACCCCGGTGGACGAGAGGGTAGCCTCCCTTCGCTTTCGGGTGGGGGGACGGGTCCTGACTGTCGTCTGTGCCTATGCACCGAATGGCAGCTCAGAGTACCCAACCTTTCTGGAGTCTTTGGAGGGAGT
>NW_020851620.1:0-756 GCF_000972845.2 Larimichthys crocea | reverse complement strand
TGTGTGTGTGTGTGATTAACCTGACCAGCTGCTTATTGATGTACTGGTTAATGATGTTCCCAGAACCACACAGACAAATGATGAAGAGGACGAAGAGGAAGGTTCACGACAGTATAATCTACTATAGAAGGAGCAAAGACAACACAGACAGCAACAACAAACAATGATTGTATTTTTAACCAAGCCACACAGTTTTATAATTATGTTTTATTGTTAAGATGACGAATGCAAATCTAGACACTAGACAATAACACTTCCTAGATTTGTCTTTATTAAAGTGAAGAAATACATTTTCCATACTAAAGCTTATTTTACTGTCAAAACAAAAGTGTAAAGTCCAATAAAAAAAAAAAAAAAACATTTTACATTACAAGATGAAAAACCAAAAAACATGTAAGAATAACCAGAGATCCTACAGTACGCAGTGCAGAAGAACTTTGTAAAACTAAATCAGACTTTGATCATCGGTGTGTTGATGCAAAAGCACAACAGTTTGAAAAATAAAATAGATGTTTGTGGTATTCTACAAACCATTGAAAAAAACTGTTATGATGTTTAATTTAGGCTTTGTTTAATTAAAAGTCTTTTCCACAGCAGATATTTTGACATCTCTCGCAGAACAAGCTCATGTGTCATTATGGCTGCGTTCCATTTAGATTTGCCATGCTAGCTCATCACAGCTTATTGAAGCACTTTGTTGGAACTGAGCCATTGTTAGTTTCAGGGGTTTCACCTGTACTGTGCCAAAATATCACT
>NW_020851619.1:0-630 GCF_000972845.2 Larimichthys crocea | reverse complement strand
AACCAAGTGCTGAAGTGCCTGGCTGTTGCACTGGAGAATAAGAGGGTAATTGCAAACACCATGCCCCCAGAAGCCCAGGCTACATTTCGGCAACCAGCATCCTTCATCCGGGAAGGGGAGAAACAGTCGACCAACTGGTCACCTACAGACTCATGCCCACTGAATGCAGCACGGGACTGGGAAATGCGGGTATACTTAAACCAGAGGCTCACTTTCCCACCCAAAATTGCAGTGACCAACGTGCGCCCAGACCTGCTCCTTTGATCCAAATCCTGCCGACGTGTCTTCATCGTGGAACTGACAGTCCCTTGGGAAGAAAGCCATCAATGAAGCGTTTGAAAGGAAACGGTTGCGATATGCAAACTTGGCTGCCGAGGCAGAGGACCAGGGCTGGAATATATTTGTGCATTCAGTGGAAGTGGGCTGCAGGGGCTTTGTAGCCTGTTCAACCTTAAGGCTACTAAAAGAGGTTGGAATAAGAGGACAGGCTCAGCGGAAGACCATCAAGGAGCTCGCAACTGCTGCGGAAAGAAGCAGCCACTGACTGTGGTTGGAGTGGAACGAGACGATATGGGCTGCCAAGTGACCTCATGGAGCCTCCAGCACAACACACACCCAAGTCTGATCAGC
>NW_020851618.1:0-1328 GCF_000972845.2 Larimichthys crocea | reverse complement strand
CTCTATACACGGCGACAGTATCAGGAATACCATCATTAAATAAAGTATTAACATATTTTACTTACAGATTTCTCCATATTTATTTTATATCAACTATCAACAATTAAACAAACAATATTACGTGAACAATGACAAAACTCAGTCCTTGTTTCCTTCAGTCGTTTCCTTGTTTGTTGTGTTGTTTCCTTGTTTCCTTGTTTCCTTACATGGTTTCTTTGTTTCCTTGCGTCATTTCCTCGTTTCCTTACATCGTTTCCTTGTTTCCTTGCGTCGTTTCCTTACGTAGTTTCCTTGTTTCTTTGTTTCCTTACGTCGTTTCCTTTTGTCGTTTCCTCATTTCCTTGTTTCCTTATGTCGTTTCCTTGTTTCCTTGCGTCGTTTCCTCATTTCCTTGTTTTCTTATGTCGTTTCCTTGTTTCCTTGCGTCGTTTCCTCATTTCCTTGTTTTCTTATGTCGTTTCCTTGTTTCCTTGCGTCGTTTCCTCATTTCCTTGTTTTCTTATGTCGTTTCCTTGTTTCCTTGCGTCGTTTCCTCATTTCCTTGTTTCCTTATGTCGTTTCCTTGTTTCCTTGCGTCGTTTCCTTGTTTCCTTACATCGTTTCCTTGTTTCCTTGCATCGTTTCCTTGTTTCCTTATGTCGTTTCCTCGTTTCCTTGTTTACTTGAGTCGTTTCCTTGTTCCTTACGTCGTTTCCTTGTTTCCTTGCGTTGTTTCCTTACGTCGTTTCCTTGTTTCCTTACATCGTTTCCTTGTTTCCTTGCGTCGTTTCCTTGTTTCCTTGCGTCATTTCCTTGTTTCCTTGCGTCGTTTCCTTGTTTCCTTGCATTGTTTCCTTACGTTGTTTCCTTGCGTCATTTTCTCGTTTCCTTGTTTCCTTATGTTGTTTCCTTGTTTCCTTGTTTCCTTCTTAGAAAAGTCATAGCACACCGATCCCAGCCGAGCCCAAGGATACCTGTTTTGTGTGTGTGTGCGACAAAAAAACAGCGTAAGAATAATAAGCGGAAGAAGCACGGTGGATAACATATAGTGTGTGCTTTCAGGCACACTCAATAATTAAAATCAATAGAAGTGAAATCATATAAATAAGTAAATCCATACTAATTAGATACAAGGGGTTTAGGCAGGGGTGCGGCCAGGAATTTTGGGCCCCATGACAAATAAATCGAATTGGGCCCCCTCTGCTCAGCTATCACCACATCTCTAGGACCTAACTATCCCATCAAAAGCTTTACATAACTCTAATTAAAGGCTTGCAACTGTTTTGCATCTTGTAGTTCAATACTAGTACTAGGAACTAGAAATCTATATATACTCAATGATGATGGTT
>NW_020851617.1:0-628 GCF_000972845.2 Larimichthys crocea | reverse complement strand
TTTTATGGCCTTAAAACATGTATAGTAATTGTTAAACTTATTTCGCGGATTTCGTTTATTGCGGGTTATTTTCGGAACGTATCCCCCGCGATAAACGAGGGACCACTGTACTTTATTTGGGAAGGTACTAAAATGTCCCACGTTCCTAACGGTCTGTGAATGCCTGTTTTTTTGAGTAGACAGGTGTTAATCTGTTATTAGCAAATCCATGCCTGTCAAAGATGAGGGTCACCTACCTATCGGATGTTGAGAAGGGGGTGGGACTAACAAAACGAGCGGGAAACGCTGAGGCTGGTAACAAGAGACACGAGGGGAGGAAAAAATAGCAACGCGACGAAAGAGTTTAGTTGTGTTGAGTTACAGATGTTGTGGAAACTTAAAACCGGAGGTATACAATGTAAATGTGAGCCATGTTTGGAAATTATATTAAATGTCGATGACGCCATTTTCTGTTGTGTATTATACTAGTTAGGTTTTCCCGCTATCTGGAAGGAAAAGGAGTGTGCGCCGAGTTTTCTGAGTGAGTATGGACATTACGTGAACTAATGACAGTATGAACAGTGTATGGGAATGAATAGTGAGTTTATTAGTGTTCAGGACTTTGCTGACGCTAGGGGAACCTGGTCGT
>NW_020851616.1:0-768 GCF_000972845.2 Larimichthys crocea | reverse complement strand
TTAGCTCAGTTTGTTAGCCAGGCTGTCTGGACTGTGAGCTCAGAGCACCACAGGTGTTTTGGACCACCGGGAAGAAGAGGAGGAGGTTTACAGGCCCTGTTAGCATTTTTTTGGGGGGAAATTCTGACGGGGAGTGGAGCCAGTGTCGTGCCAGAACAGGAGCTGAGCAAGTGGGCAATGTAACCAAGCTCAGCAGCCTCTATGGGCATAATGATAGAGGTGAAGAGACCGAAGAGGACGTTGACAGAGGAAGCTAAGAAGAGAAAATGAGAGAGTGAGCGAGCAAGAAGCCGTCAGACAAGAGTAAATCTGGGGCTGACTTTTAGTCGTTGACGAGAGCTTGGTGAAATAAAAGGCTGAAAGACAGACGCCGAGCTGGGCTGACTGCTGCTGGACTAGTTAGTAATATCAGCTGGCTGCTACGTCTTCTGTTGTCGACCTTGCAAAGTTGTCGACCCTGCTAGTTTTTGAACAAATACTCAGCTGAACATATTTACCACAAACTGAAACTGGGGGCGCTAAATCGCGATGATGATAATAATAATAATACTGTAAACAGTATTTTTTATTCTAAACAAACTCCTCATATTTGTTTAAATTGTTGAGGTCTTTAGGTTTACCCCAGATTTTCTGCATGAGCGCAGCATCGCCTCATTATTTGACACAGTATCACACAGCTATGTAAATGCACGGGGGGGTTTGGCGCTCTTTGTAGTGCCTGTGAATAATACTTCTCAATTATACACACAAAGACCAAGGTCCTTTAAA
>NW_020851615.1:0-527 GCF_000972845.2 Larimichthys crocea | reverse complement strand
GATTACAGCCTACTGACGGGCAGATTAACCACCCACCCCCCCCATCACTATGCTACTCCCCTACTCCACAGGCTTCTGATGCAGCCAAACACAGTCTGCACATCTGGCCTCTAATCAGACAATCCCAAAAATAGACAAACAATTGCGGGTCAGAATGGATATGCAGATGGGAAGAGAGGGAGACAGGCAGAGAGAGTGAAATAGTGTGAGAGAGGTAGACCGATCTGTCACATGTCAGAAGTGTCCACAGGCATATCAACTAATCCTCACACAAACACAGCTGAGCATGTTTGTGTGGTCCCGTGTGTACATACATTTGTCTGACATCTAAATTTAGCAATGTAGGGATTTATAGATATGGACATAGTGCATCTGTCCACTCAGTTCTGAATGGAAGTTTGTCCTTTCATTAACATTTGTTAAACAGCTCGGCTACTCGTCTCCATTCACGTACGGATCGATGGACGAACACGTATGCTGCAGGGTTTGGTGCACTCAAAAATGAATCTCAGTTGAGTGAGACTATC
>NW_020851614.1:0-817 GCF_000972845.2 Larimichthys crocea | reverse complement strand
TTCCCCTCAGACGTAGAGGCCCATAGTCTGCTCTGCAGATTGATCGATACCGAAACAACCCAGTACCAAGTAATATTTAAACTGGGCCTGTCAGACGATACCTGCAATCGGTTCTTTTTGTAAGAAAAAATGACTGTTTCTATGGTTTTGCGCGCAGCCAATCACCGCAAGCATTCTTCGATTCAATGCAACGTGTGATTGGTCCACCACTGCAACAACAACAGTTTGTATGGTGGTGAAGCGGGTTGAAGCCGTGGGCTCTGCATCTGTGGTGGAGGTGGCTGGTCAGATTCCGAGATGCCAGCAAAACGCTGTCATCTCTGTACGACACGGCTGTGGCGTCTGGTACTAAAAAATGCATAAAATGCGGTAAGATTATTTTGGGGAAATGGGAATATGAGTAACATGATAAAGCACCTCATCAAACACGAAAAAAAACTTCAGGGTGGAGAACTGCACGGTGTTCACGAAGCCGGCTTCTTCAAAACCAGCGTCGCCGTCATCTCAACAGGACACGGCGCAACCGTCAATAACTTCAGGTAATATATACATGGTTACTAGGTTATCATGACTCATCATTTATGTGTTAAAACATTTATTGTCGAGTAAATCATTTTGGGCATGTTGTAGGCATGTGCACTAACGCTAGCCTAGCTTGCTCGCTAATTTTACCTAATTATCAAGTTAGCACCCTACTCAGTCACATCTGTCAGTGCTTTGTTCAGTGGTGACTACGGGCCACTCCATGTCTGACTCTGCACTGGGGGAGCTGTTCGCCGAGGAGGACCTGGCCCTCCTTGACCGGTCAGAGGAGGCA
>NW_020851613.1:0-924 GCF_000972845.2 Larimichthys crocea | reverse complement strand
CACACACACACACACACACACACACGAGCGTTCACCATAATCGAAGTTCAACATGAGTTAAAGCGTTGAACATTTTTAAACCAACCAAACCTGTTGCTGCAAACGGGTTGTTGTTCAAAGTGGGTCTGCAGGGCGTTGACAGAAAAACCTTTTAGAATAAAGATCTAATTGTGTAATTTGCATAATAGTGTGGATCTACATGTGATTATGATGCTGATTTTTAGGATCACATTTATTTGAACAAATACAAATACATATCCCTCCCCTCCTCTCTCTCTCTCTCTCTCTCTCTGTCCATCTGTCTCTTTCAGGGTTATGCCCAGTCAGGCACGGTATTGGTTGAAGATGCAGTCACATCTCCCTTTACTGAAAACTCCCCGGAGTTTCTGTGCTCTATCGTCCAGCAGGTTCTCATGGAATCGGGCGGCTGCCCGTGGTCCTGCACGACGTCCACTACACATATCCCTACTGTCATTATTGCGTGCCATATCTCATTACAGTTTATCTTAGTTCGATCGATTTGTGCTGCCTGTGCATCTGTGGGTCCTCTCTATCTCTATCACAATGGTTCCACTGCTACTGTAATCATTTTATTCAGTCAGTTAATTGTAATCATAATGGTTTGTTTGAGTTGACACTTACACGTGACCAACTCATATTGCAGCGATCTCGTCCACCAGCTCCTGGGAGAAGGGATCCCTCCTCGGTGGCGTCTTCCTGAGGGTTCTTCCACAGGTTTTCCCTGTTAAAGGTGTATTGTGGGCCAAGTTTTTCTCACTCGAACCGAGGGTCCCCTAAGGACAGAAGGGTGCTCACGTCCTTACGGATTGTAAACCCCCCGTAGGCAAATGATACCTATTTGTTACTTTGGGCTATACAATAAAATTTGATTTGATTTGACCTGTCAGAGACAATCCATCCAAC
>NW_020851612.1:0-881 GCF_000972845.2 Larimichthys crocea | reverse complement strand
GGAGGTTGAGGAACTGACTTCAGGACGTAGGGTCAGTTGGAATTTGGCACTAGACTTTTTAATCTGAACCTCAACAATTTCTCCTTGTGCGAAAAAAAAATTTACTCAGTTGAGTGCAGATCTTCTAACTAGCATATGGATTTCTTAACAGCTGTATGAAATTCTTGAAGTAGACAAGCATTTTGCACCAAGGGATTCTACCTTGTTTCAAGTACTTATTAGAGAGAGCATTTATTAGGAATTACGAGAGTGGTCTCACTACCCTCCTAAGGTCTGGCTCTACAGATTACAGACCAGTTTAGTAAGATTTTGAACTTTATTATAATGCACATAGTGCAAGGTCAAGTGTTTCCTGCTCCCCTTAAGTAAGGAGATGCACAGAAAGTGACTATAACAGAGAGAAAAACAACTTACAAAGCAAGTTCATATAAGGGAACCTAGTTAGCTACACATTATTGTTTTAGAGATTGAATCTCTTTCTATTTAATATAACAGCTGTTTGACTGCTTTCACTAGAAGTTGTAGTGTAAACAACCTGGATTCATGGTGAAGGGAGGGAATAAGTGTACGCTAGTTAAGTGACATTTGTGGACAATGGGAAACAAAAAGAGTAAACTAAATCCAGATGAAGAACCCCGATGCTGCTAAGGATTCATAATTAGCCTATCACCAATATTGTGTAAATTAAATGTTTGTTTTTGTTTTGTTTTGTTTTTTGTTGTTCATTCAGGTTATTTTCAGACATATATACATTTTTGAAATTTGAAGACCCCAGAAAGATTGTATGTCATTATTGCTCTTATGTGTGCTTTGGTCAGGAGCTGCTTGTTTTTCAGCCTGGTTTGAATGGACGTCTGGTAACCCTTACCACAGCAGCTTGT
>NW_020851611.1:0-682 GCF_000972845.2 Larimichthys crocea | reverse complement strand
GCTAGACATAAAATCCAAGCACATAGGCATCTATAACTAGAAAATGTACTTAACACACATTGCACATGTTCAGTAAATTGCAATATTTCCATTGGTTTAAATGTAAAACATATTACTAAGCAACAGTGAGTGTGAGTAAGGTAGAATCTTGAGACCATAAAACAGTTTTAAAATAGATATTTAATACTTGATGGCACTTGATGGCATTTTGTTGCACATTGGGTCACTGTGAAGAGCACCTTCATCATCTTTTATCTACCGTAGGGTCGTGCAAGAGGGAGCTTGCAATTTCAAATGTTCATAGATCAGTTAGTATCCTTTGTAACATTATAACATTGTTTACAATGTTAGATGGAGTATTGGTCATAAACCCACAAAGAGATAGGACGTGGGCCAAACTAAACTATTAAAGAACATGTCAGATCAATTTTTCCTAAAAATTGGTTCAGTCATTTGAGGCAGTTCCTATCAGCTGTTCTATGTTCAAGTGTCATTATTTTTTCTGATAAGTTCGATTTTAATTAGTTATTTGGTGCTATAAAAAGAGGTTTCAGGAGGCTTCATGACTGATCTGAGAGTATTAGTTGTAGTTGTCAGGAGGCTTCATGACTGATCTGAGAGTATTAGTTGTAGTTGTACCTAATGATTTCTTTTCAGGAATTGTATGTAGCTGTTACAGAAG
>NW_020851610.1:0-510 GCF_000972845.2 Larimichthys crocea | reverse complement strand
TAACATGATATTTATAACATGAAACCTTTCATGTAATTACATGATACTGAGCCAAATTATATTTTTTGAAGGGTGGCAGCAATGCGCTTCCCTAGTAAATGACAATTGTACACATATTTAAGTTAGAGTTAAGAGCAAACAAGTCAAACTCAAACAAATTAAATACATTATATATTACTCATATTCAGACATTCGTATGTATGCAAGCATGCATACAAACAAGTAACCAAACCCAGCTCAAAATTGTCTGCTGCCGTCTGCCCATCCCCCGTCCCAAAGCACTCACAGGTGGCTCAGAACTGGTTGAGCAGTCTCTCCTAGACGCAGTCAGAGCAGGAGATCTTTGCTATGTATTGTTATTTTAGGTCCTAAAGCACACATGCAGACTGTAAAGTAGAGTTGAGCTGGATACTCTGCTGAAACGAGTATCCGGTACGGATAAAGCACTTTTGCAGTAGGCTAGTCACAGCGCCCCGTATAATTGCGTATAATTGTGATGTTTTGTCTCCA
>NW_020851609.1:0-667 GCF_000972845.2 Larimichthys crocea | reverse complement strand
ATTACAAATTTCACATAACGTCATTGCGACCTTTAATTACTTAATTACACTTATATAACATATTTATAACATTTCGTTTTATTTTGTAATTTTCTTACTTCCGGGCAGCCGTTGGGTAACGCTGGCCAGCTTGACTCACGCGTCTTTAAAAAAAACATTAAACAAAATCTCGCGATATCTCCGCTCTCAGTGGCGTACTGTTGTTTGCATCAGCACCTGCCTCAGAAAAGTTTGTTTATTCACCTTTTTACACCCTGAAACAAACATGCATGCATATATTTATATATACTGTGCCACTCTATTAGTCCATATAAGCACTGTATGTTCTATTCAGAGGCACATTCAGAGTTTTTAATTAATATAATTCAAATTATTGGGGGAAAAAGTGTTAAAATCAACAGAGAAGTCACATTAACATCAAGGATCCAGGATCAAGGATTTTGTTTGGATGTTTCAGGTGAGGATCAGCTGATCAGCTTCCTCCTATGAGGTATGATTTATTACATCCTCTGCATCTGAGACCATTCAAGACAATATTCTCTCATTGTAGTCCTTTGCCACAGTAGTTTTTGCTTTGCCAGCATCATTGTTTTGTTTATTTGGCCTCTGGGTTTTGGTTTGTGTTGAAGGGCTGTATGTTTCAAAGGTTACATGTGGTGGAGGATGA
>NW_020851608.1:0-700 GCF_000972845.2 Larimichthys crocea | reverse complement strand
ATCTCATATAGTGTGCCGACGTCAACGATTCACGACCGCGGGTGCCCTTTTGTTATCAGTATGATTTTATTACTAATTACTACTGTATACTACTAGATTTTTACTATTATTCAATAATGTCACAGCAAAATAAAAAGAGACATTTTGCATCAAGAGTACTTTGATAAAAGTAGGTAAATATTATGAGAAATATGTACTTTTGTTCAGTTAAAAAGTCGGACTTTATATCAATATGTTCAGCTGTACTCGAGTATTTGTTCTGATTACATTACTTATGACAAAAAAACAAGCAAGGTCACTAGCAGCAGACACAGCAGCAGCTAATGTTACTGACGTCTGTCTTTCAGCCTTTTATTTAAGATTTATTCTCGCCTTACTCTGGCGGCTACTTTTTCTTTCTCCCTCTGCCCAGCTCCTGTTCTAGCACAACACCGGCTCTAGGCCACTCCCTGTCAGTTTTCCCCCCACGCCCTAGGCCTGAAAACCTCTTCTTCTTCTTCTTGATGGTCTAAAACGCCCGTGGTACAAACACTAACACTCCCCGCTGTGGCGCTCTGAGCTCACAGTCCAGGCAGCCCAGCCAACAAACTGAGCTAACAGCAGCTACAGTTCACTTCACTGTCCATCAGGTAACTCTGTAAATCACAGTCGGTGTGATCGAGTCGATGGGCAGCGTCAGAGGGAAAAAACTGAAAACATT
>NW_020851607.1:0-648 GCF_000972845.2 Larimichthys crocea | reverse complement strand
GTGATAGGTCAAGAAATCGAAGACATCCACTCGTCGTATGGGATTGTAAATAAAGTCGTTGCGACAGTGACGGATAACGGCTCGAATTTTGTAAAAGCATTTCGAGTTTATCAGGCTCCATCTGATGACGACGAGATGGAAGAAGAGTCCCTCGATGAAGTCACGTTTGTACCAATGTCAGACCTATTGTCAGCTGAGCATGAGAGGGATGCTGAGGCCCAGATTGCCCTTCCTCCACACCACAGATGTGCCTCACACACAATCAACCTCGTTACCACAAATGACGTCGACAAATACTTAACATCAATTGCAGACGTCAAGGTTGTGTACAGGAGCAGCACAGCAAAATGCTCTGCTCTGTGGACAAAGGCAAGTAGGTCAAGCACGGCATCAGAGGCAGTGGAGGAGGTGAGCAAAAGGAAGCTCCTAGTCCCAACATCGACACGGTGGAACTCCTTTTTTGACTCTGTAAAAAGAGTCACAGAAATCCCCATGCATGAGCTGAACACTCTGTGCACCAAGTTAGGGGTAAAAGGTTTCAAGGACAAAGAGTACCAGTTCTTGCATGAATATTGCACTGTCACAAGGCCTTTGACCATTGCACTGGACATTTTGCAAGCCGACTGTCCTTATGGAACTTTGCTACCC
>NW_020851606.1:0-979 GCF_000972845.2 Larimichthys crocea | reverse complement strand
ATGTACCTTTTCCTAACAGACAGAGGTTATCTGAATGTTTGGAATTGTCTGTAAGTCAAAGAACACATCAGAAAGTCCTTAACAACAGAAGAAATGTCAACACCTTTAGAGATAACCAGATCTAGAGTGTGTCCCCAAGTGTGTGTGGGCCCTTTCACATGTTGGACAAGGCCAAAGGTGTCAAGTAGAGAACAGAAGTCTTTGGCATTAGTATCCATGTTGTTGTCTGTGAATGTTATAATCCCCAGTTACGATAAAAAAGTTGTAGTCAGTGCAGATAACTGACTTTAGATCAGCAAACTCATCAATAAATTTTCCTGAGTACCTTGGTGGTCTATAAATGATTAGAAAAAGGACTTTTGGATCACCCTTCATTAAAAAACAGATATTCAAAAGAACTAAAATCACCAAATGTAATGTCCTTGCACTGAAATACTGATTTGAAAATGGCAGCAACACCCCCGCCCTTCTTGCCATTTCGACTCTTACTCATAAAACTGTAATTTGTTGGTGCTGCCTCATTAAGAATGGTAGCACAACTACATTCAGTCAGACATGTTTCACTAAGAAGTAAAAAGTCTAGGTCATTATTATTATGATTATAGGTCATAATCATGTCATTTACTATCAGTGGTTTGTTGGCTAGTGATCTGATATTGAGTAGGGCTATCCTTGTGGGGATAACAGGAGACACTGGTAAGTTTCGTGGTTAACATGTTATAGTCAATAGAATGGCAGATTTAAATGAACCCTTTTTATTTCTCATCAGTTTAACCACTTTTATGTTACCTGTCAGCACAGGGTCCTATGGAGTTCAGATACCCTTCTCAATCCCTGACTTTTCCTGGGGAAAATTATTTATATCAGTATTGCAGTCTGTACCCGGCACATATCAGTCAGACTCACAGATATGATGATTCAAAGGAGGTGGGGGGGCTCGGTGACTTTTAGTCGAGGGTTGTTTCCGACAGGCGCGCAG
>NW_020851605.1:0-1028 GCF_000972845.2 Larimichthys crocea | reverse complement strand
TTGTTGCCTCCAACAAGCAAACTTATGATGTGCACATTTAAAGGACCAAACTGATTATTTTACATCACTACTAAAGATCGACAGCTGTTTAGGTCGTCCATGCAAGCAGCTGTGTGGCTGTGAAGTGAAGCCAATGCAGACGTGCCAAAAACTCGAGGCTGGTTACAGAACGAGTCAGTCTCCATAAGTCCCCATGTTCAAATGTCCTGCACAGAACTTCACGGCAGAAATAAACATGTTTACAGCCTGGTACAAAAAACAGTTTTGGTCTCTGTAGCTAATTTCCCTGTTCATGACAACTGTACTGAGGGTGAATTTATATACAACTCACCTGTTCACATTATATTAAGGTTTAAAGTTATGCAGAATCAACAGCTTGGCCGCTTTTATTGACAGGTAGGTGTCGTTACAGGTGGCTTGTTTGAGCAACCAGGCTTCATTCAGCTCCACCCATGCTCCACGTCTTTGCCCATTTATGGATTAGTGAGGATTAGTTTGTGTATCCAGTTTCCTTGATACTGAATTTTATCCAACATTGTCAGTGTGTTTAGCTCACCAAAGTCAAAGTCATCTGAAGTTAAGGTTCAGGTCACATTACTCTTTGTTTGAAAACTGTCAGTTCTTTGACGGCAGGGTTTGAAATTGTCTGTGCTCTCAGCTGAACACAACCATTACAATAATGTCAGTGACAAAAAAGCCAAATAAAGAGGGTTTGCAAACTGATTTTAATACATTAACTGTAACTAATGGTTTCCTGGGAGGAATATTTACATGATTTACTGACCATTATTTGCGGTTAATCAGCTACAACATGCAAAGCTGACGTGTTAACAAACCGATATTAAAGTTTCTCACATAACGGATCTGTGTCAGCTGCCTGCTGTGACAGATACACACACCTACAAACACACCCACACATGGTTTAAAATACACAAATACTTCTGCAGGGACACACGCACACATATATAGAAATGCACATGCCGCACACACCTACGCACACCATCAGTTGGCTGCTATCACAGAAATGT
>NW_020851604.1:32656-166361 GCF_000972845.2 Larimichthys crocea | reverse complement strand
CAACCTGTTGGGATGGGGCTAAAGGACAGGATGACGGCTAGCTGCAGAATGATTAAAGTTATTTGATGAAGGTCGATGGGGGAAAAACAGTCTAAATACATATCAGGTTTTACAGCTGTTTCAGAACTTGCTGTTATCAGAATGCAGATCAATGTCGGTTGAGGCAAAGAGGTGATGGATTTGTCTCTAATATTATATCTTATCATAAAGAAGCTCATGAAGTCATGCTACTTAGACCTAAAGGATAGATGGTTCAGTAGAGCTGTGATTCTCTGTTAGCCTGGCTACAGTGCGGAAGAGAACCTGTGGTTGTTCTTATTCTCTCAATTAAAGAAGAGTAATAGGCTTGCTCTGGCATACGGAGAGCCTTCCTGTATGTTTTGAGATTATCTTAAAGCCGCTAGATGAAATTCTTCCAGTTTAGTGGCACGCCATTTGCGTTCAGATTTACGTGCCTCTTGCTTAATTTACGAGTCTGCTGGCTATACCAGGGCTACCCTTCTTTGTTTAATTATCTCTTTTTTCAGAGGTGCCATAGAGTCTAGAGTTGTCCGTAATGAGCCTGTAATACTATCAACAAGATGGTCTATTTGGGTGGCTAAAGGAAGTAGACAAGTCCTCTGTTACATTAGACATGGCATTTGATTTCAATGCTGAAGGAACACTCCTATAAATTTGGCTACAGCACTAATCAGATAACATCTGCTGGAGAAGCTTCTACAAACAAAGGCTTATAGTCCGGTAGAATGAACTCAAAGGTTATTAAAAAATGGTCAGACAGAAGAGATTTGTGGGAAGACTATTAATATTATCAATTTCAATGCCATATGAAAGAACAAGAACAAGAGTGTGGTTCATACAATGAGTCGGTTATTACACTTTACAAAAGCCATTGAGTTAATAGAGAGATAAACGCAGTACTAAGACTATCATTGTGGTTGTCCACATGAATGTTAAAACACCTACAATAATACTTTTATCTGTTTAAGGACAAGCCTGATGCAAATTCTGCAAATCCAGATAAAAATTCAGAATAAGGCCCTGGAGCTCGATAACTAGTAACAAATAAAATTGGCTGTAAAGTTTTCCAGGTTGGGGTAAGTGAGGCTAGGACAAGACTTTCAAATGAATTATAATTTAAGTTTAGGTTGGGATTAGTAATAGACTTGAGTCAATATGGCTCCAACTCCACCACCCTGACCAGCACGTCGAGGACATGAGTATTATATGACTCGGAGGAGTGGATTCATTTAAGCACATAATTCATCCTCCTGCAGCCAGGTTCAGTAGGCAAAACAAATCACTATGATAGTCAGATATTAATTCATTGACTAAGAAAGCTTTAGATGACAAAGACTGATATTCAATAGTCCACATTTAATTCTCTTATTTGGACTGTTGGAGAGGTTGATTTAATTTTTATTAAGTTTTGTATGATGAACTCCCCTTCTGTTTGTTTTATCTTTAAATAATTAGGTGGGGACGGGGACAGACACAGTCCCTATACTAAAGGACTGGGTGGGCAGCTGCTCTAATGGAGGCGCAGAGAAGCGTGTAAGACTGCAGCTCTGCTTCCTGGTCTCACCCTGGGTTGTCGACATGATTTTGGTCAGCTAATAAACTTGGCCATATTTCTAGATATGAGAGCTGCTCCATCCAAAGTGGGATGGATGCCGTCCTCTCCCAATCAGACCAAGGTTTTCCCCAGAAAGGGTCAATTGTCTATGAAGGCCCACACGTGTGCTGGACACCACTCGACAGCCACGGTGAAATGACGACATGCGGCATACATGTCATCACTGGTCACATTGGGGAGGACCAGAGAAAACACGGAGTCCGACATCGTTTGGCGTATTCAACACACAGATGAAACATTAATTTTTAGTGACCTCCGATTGGCGTAACCGGGTGTCATTACCGCCGACGTGAAAACAATCTTACTGTATTACGCTTATCCTTAGCCAGCAGTTTCAAAAAGACTCGATGTCGCCCGCATCGGCCCCCGGGATGCATTAAAAATTAGGGCCCCCCGGTGTCGCTAACTTCACGTTTCTGACTAGGGAGCTGCCAATGACCAGAGTTGCTCTCAGCGGGTGTGTCGCTGGCGGGGAAAATTGTTTGAAAAACGTGGAGCGGTTGGTGGTGTACCGTGGGCTTCAGTTTGGGCTATGCCTCCTTCGAAAGTCACCCAGCCTCCCGGCTGCCTCGGGAACTACCGGGGGACGGCTAGCTGAAGCACCTGTGGCTGTTACCGCACCGGCTCAGGGGACTGGCTAACTATCGAGCTACTGATGTTCGGTGGTGCGGTACCGGTGCCTCTAACTCACTGACCCTCGCCTCCAAAGCTACAAATAAACTACATTTATTACAAGTACCGTTATCACTAAAGGAGGACGAGGAGTAACTTTGAACATGTGGCACACAGGACAAGGAGAGAGCAGGAGAGGAGAGAGGAGAGGAGAGGGACGCCATTGCTATAGCTAGGCTAGTTAGTGTGGCACAGAAACTGGAGAAACTATCAGATTGTGGTTTATAGAGTTCAGAGAGCTGTTTATGCACAGGACGAGAACAAGTCAGAGAGTAGTGCAGAGATAAGTAGATGTCGCTGATGTGAGAAATAATACGGAAATCTGTTCAGGGATGAGCAGGAAGAGAGCACCGTGGTCGCAACAACACAGATACCGGAAGTGACACAATACGTTACCGTAAAGCACGCATCTTGATCGTAATTGTTACGTCTACGTATAATGTTTGTTCCTATTTATTACATGTTCTTAGGGCACTTCCCTTTATTGATGTTTTACTCAGACTGGCAGGGTAAGGTAAAGTCCAGGTTAACGTATAAATAGAGGAATTTGAGAACAGAATGAGTCAGGGAGATGACATCAAGATTGCGGACATACTGGCTACTCACTCAGGTGATATGTTGAAATAAGCTGTTTAAAGGCATTATATGCAAATTGACTGTTAACAATTTACAGGGGTTGAGACAGCCCATCTTCAGGAAAATGTATAAAAACCAACTGTTAACGCTCCTCTGGGAGCCTTTTTCTCTGTAACCCCTTTAGGGGGTTGCACTGTGAAACGCTCCTCTTGTACAAGAACAATAAATTCAACTTAAACTTTGATGCTTTGAATCCGATCCTCCTTATTTAAGGGTTGTTATTTAAAATTCCCGTAACAGTGGCACAGATCCCACCACCTCACCTCTTCTGCCCTCATGCATTACACTGACCTGTACTCACATAAGTAATGTCACATTTTCTCAGCAGAGGCGAGCAGTTCAGTGAGCAGGCCTATCATCATGATTAATACTGCCAAATGAACACTGCTTTGTCATTTGTCTCACTCATGTTTGAATCCTTTTGACCCAGTCATTGGACTAGGAACCAGAAAATCTACAACCTGCTAAAGTAATTGAATCATTAGTATTGATCAATAATCCTATTAGCACCCTCTCTCCCCCGCCTTGATATATTATGGTCATTTTGCAATAAGGCTGTAAAAATCAACACCAGTACGACGTAAAAACAAAGTGTTTCCCTTTATGCAGCACCCTGCTCACCCTGGCTGAGAGCAGTCGGCACGCTGTGCTGTGGGATTGTGGGTCACCTGCAGCAGAAATCGATTCGGCTTAAAGACACAGTAGCCAGGTGTCTGTTCTCTCACCGTGGGCAAAAACGGTTCTACAGGGAACGCGTTTTTAATGAGGCCCTCTGTCAGAATGACACCTCCACCGCCGCAGGCTAGAGAGACTATTCATGTGCAGGTGCAGCTCGCTCGCTCCGAGTCTAACCGACCTTTAGCAGAGCTGCCACAGAGCTGCTGACACCAGAGACCATCAGAGGAAGTCAGCTAAGGGACCAGGGTTACAGTAACACAGTGAAACCCTTTCCTGCTTTTGCATGCATGCTAGAATTGCTTCGATCACATGCGTGTCCATAGTGGTGTCGAGCAGCAGGACTGCTCCTCTGTTCTAACCTGAAAGACATTTATGCATTTGTTTTCCTTCTTTCTCTTTAGCCAATAAAAGATCACACTTCCTCCCTCCAAAAGAAATCTCTCTCCAGCCCTGTTTTGCTCTACGCTGTTTAGTTGTAACTGGAATCAGTCCCATCACCACATTTGCCAAGAAGACTGCAGTGAAGGTCTGCTTTATATACTGGCTTACTACTACACCCTGTCTGTTACATTTTATATCTACAGTAAAGTGTGTGGCAACCCTTCTCTCTGTCATTCAGACAGACATATTACAGGATGCGGTCCATGAGTGAGGCACCACAGCCTCGTACAAACGAGCCATGGCAGATAGGAAGATTTTAATGGGAGGTAGAGGTGTTCAGGAGTATTAGGGATCAGCAGTGTTAAAAAAAAAAAAAACTGCTACTAGTTTACTACTAGTACCTGGTACTTGGAGTAACATATAGCATAAGAAGGTGAGAGGGAGTCATGCTACTAAATATAATAGATAAGAGGAATATTACACATACATTCTTTCATAACACTTCAATTGAATAAATCACTCTCGATAATTCAGTGTGCTTGATTTCATTTAGCTTAAATCCTTCAGCTCATATTAGGACTGAGAAGCTCATGACAGCTCTTGAATTAAGAGCAGTCTTCTTGTTTTAAGATCTTTTCAAACAGCCAAAGAAGAATTGATTCCTTTGAGTTGATTTGACTTAATGCAGAGATGAATGAGTGTTTCACCACTTACTAAGAGACTATTATTATTTTGTGTGATTATATAATATACAATAGAATAATAGCCTGTAAAAAGGCCATATCACCATCAATCATGCCCCTCTTTTTCTATGTAACTTTCACTGGTTAATTCCAGTTTCTACCTGCTAGCTCCTGAAAGGCTTTTAATGTGAAATGTCTGGAGGACATGTTGATTATCAGTGACAGTCACTTAACACTGAGAACACAGAAAAGGAGAGCAAACTAATTATTGGTGAGTGAGCAGCAGAGTGACGTGGCACAGTGAAATTAGTGCTGTGGAAATGTTCATTACACTGAATTTATCAGAAGGAAAACGTGTTAACAGAATGTGTCAGTTTTGGTTCTCTCTAAATAAAGGTCATAAAATCACGTCAGGAAAGTGGACAGATCATTTCCACACGGAGCTCAGTTATTGCAGTCAATGGAGCTGCTCCCTGCAGGCCATTAGACAGTTTAAAGTTTAAAACACGTCCACGTTGTATTCACTTCACAAATCTGGAAGCTCTCTCCTCCATGTGTGCTGTTAATGACTGAAATTGTTATAACTAACAGCAACAATAGCCACAACTATTGAGGCAAGAGGCAGGCGTGCAGTCCCGGCTGACGCTCCGAGCAGATCCAGAGTTAATAAACTTGTTTCAAATTCTTGAACTTGCTCAGAAAACATTTGCTCACAACATTGATGAGTGCTTCAATCAGCAGCCAAATTCAAGGGCTCAAAGTGTCAGAAGGAGATGTATGTCAGACATCTCATCCCTGCAGCTGGCTCCTTTCAATCCACCTGCTAGCAGAACAAAACAATGTTGAACAGACTGTCTCTGACTTCTGGAACAAACTAATTGAAGAAGCTATTCACTCAAAACAATGTCAACTATTAAACTCTCATTTCCATCTATCAGCTGCATCACAGATCAGTCTGAACGTTAGCGCTGCAGAGGGTAAAGGAGTACTGGGATCCCCTACGACTGCACGGCCCATTGACTATGAAGCACCCCATGTCATTTCACTCATGAATACAATCAGCACCCCATGACATGTGGCCAAATTATTTTTTTTTGCTGTTTGCAGTGGGCATAAATAATGGATTGGAGATTTGTGATGTGTCACAGGATGGGTTCTGGGGCTCTGCTGGAGCACAGGCATAATCTCTGTGAATCCTCCTCCTCTTGTCTCTGAAAGCTGTCAGATGATCAGCAAGTCTGCACAGCGCCTCTTTGGCAGGGATAAACAACGACACAAAGCAGCTCAATGAGTCCTGATGGGCTTCTGGCTGTCAACCAAAACAGCAAATATGATATTACTATTACAAATACAAATGTCCCGGTCCTCTGCTCCGCAGCAGTTTGCTTACGGTATACAAATGGTTTATATCCATAGAGCCAAATGTCTGTTTGCAGAAATCTGGAAACTTTGTGAAGGTGGTTGAGAAATCAAACTCTAACAAAGCTACAGTTTCACATATTGAGTAATGTCAAGCAGGTATAAAAAGTAAGCTTTCACAGTCAAGCTTGACAACAGTCCACTCACCACAAGTCCACAAAATGAAGCCCAGCCAGCTGCTTTAACTTTTGTTTGCTCTGGACGGGCTGATGTGACCTCAATCCGCTGCCTTGCTGGCTGCCTACTTAGATCATGGTCGTCTCGGCCTGTAAGAGCTTCTCCGTCACCAGGTCCAGCTAAAGCCTCACACATACTGCCCATCACTGATGTGGATTAGAGGGCTAACTGCTAGAAAATGTCTGAAGCTGTCTGTTGTTACTGAGTCATGAGAGGCTGCAGCAGCTCTTCTCAGACCCTAAATATCACCTGAAAAGTCTTTAAGTGGAGAGTTTATATAGTGTTAGTAGAACTTATCCTCCTTCAAACATAAGCTGTTAAATCCAGCACTCTGTGGAGCTTTATCAAATCAGGGTGTAGCTTATAATTCTTAGATGAACAAACGTGGAAGTCTGGAAGTGTTGACAGAACTACAATCCCAAGTTTACTTTGAAGTTCTGCATGCAACATGCAACCCTCATCCAGGATCCAGTCATGGTGTACTTAGAAGGTTCAAGCTTCTACCAAAGCTTTTTTGAATGATGAACAGGTTAGTGCTAAAAGAACACAAACAACATTACACTCACCTGTTAGTAATTGCTGAGATGTGGTTGCAGGGAAAGAGCTTCACCACGGAGTTCAAGGCCATCTCTGGAAAACAAAGATACAAACATGTTGAAATAAGTTCAGTTTCATCCAAGGTTACATCTTGTGACTGAAGCTTCTGCTCTTGTGCTGAAAATTCAATTGAAAGATTTAAATGTTTTTGGGGTTTTTTCAGTTGCAGGTGAAGCTGGAGTAGTGAATGGAGTGTGAAGTGCCAATCAGAGCTTAAGCATCAAGTTGAATTACATGTAGACACAAGCATCTAGCAGCTGAACGTGAATTACTTCAATGAGCTGAAATGAAAGTGTGAAAACAGTTCAACTGTCAGTCACAATCCTAAAACACTACAGGTACTCCAAGTACAACAACAGGAGGTCAAAGCTAAGTCAATAAGCAGCTCTGTAAAGTGTATTTACACCAAGAACTATCTTAAAGAGCTCATAGTACCTTACTACCCCACTAGAACACTGCGCTCCCAACATGCAGGGTTCTTTGTGGCTCAACTGGTTGCAGCAGAGGGCCATCCACAAATATTATAAAGAGTATGGTAAAATGAATGATTTGATAACCTGTGGGTAATCTGCCATTTTGTCATCATTGTCGGTTATGAATTCATTCTGTTACAATTTCAGAGAGCCCTACTGACATCTTCAAATGGCTTGTATTGTCTGACTAATAGTCAAAAAACAACATTATTTAATTCACAGTGGAACAAATAGCAAGTCAGTAATAACTTAATAATCTCAATAACTTCTTCTGAATGTGAAGGGAAATCCTGTGAATGCTTCATCTCCACCTGAAATGTCAAGGTGGCTGTGTTGCATCTTTCCTGTCAGGGTCTATATATCCGCCTTTAGCTGGGAAATGAATAAACATCAGTGTGATCTGTGTGGCAGCCTGCTGACAGGGCCATCCACAGTCACTCAGGTGGGTTGACACTGCTGCTACGGCGACGACATCTCTACCCTGCCTGTCAGGCTCTGAGGCTGCTTTCAAAAGAGTCGCCAGTCTGGCTCCGACGTGCTCATGTGGGGGGAAATGAAAGTAAACATCTTTTTATGATGCGCATCACAAGAGGAGAAAAAATAAGATAGAACAGGGGGTTTTCACGCAGCCTACTGTAGTTTCATGAACTGCTCTGATGAATCTTTAATAGTCACCTTAGTGCAGCAGATACATCAAACCTGTCATGAATGACAACTTTGTTTGTCATATTCTACGAGCGATGTTGATGAAGTCAGCTTGTGTAAACATGTTACTCAAAAACAACCAAAAAAAATAATGTGAAATGTGAATTCTACTTCCTGCTTGATGCACATGTATCATCATCAGTCTAGCACAGTAGTGTCAAAATCATTTTAGTTCTTATACACATGCAGGAAGCCCAGCTGAGCTCAAGCCAAAGTCAAACCAGTAAAACCATTCTAAATGAACCTCAGAACACAGGCTCATTATTCCCTTTATTTCAATGTAAAGAAGTATGAATTGTATCTCTCCTTTTAGCCAGTTGAGGTTAAGTTGCAGAGTTACTGACACATTTTAATAAGAATGCGCGGAGACGCTCATCCAAGTCTGATGTGGTTTATTAAAATCTCTTTCCAAAATTACAAAACACAATTAAAAATTAAGAACTTAACATGCAAGGTTTAAATATTTGTAAAACTATGACGCTCCACCACCTAACCACCCCACAAACATTCGTTCACAAAATGAAATACCACCTGTACATGGGAGGCGCATCACACAAGTCATCACCAAAAAGAAATAAAATAAGCAGTTTTAACCTTTTACACATTTTATACTAGGATTTCACCAACTCTGGATAATTTCCTACATAATAATTTATTTTATGAATGAAAATACTATAATCAACTCAAAACAAGTTTCATATTTTCTGATTATATCGGAAGATTCAATATGGCTCCAACAAAGTACTTTCTCAAAACATTCACAATTAATGAACCAAACATTTACAAAACATTCACTCTTGGCCCTGTGATCAAATATTTCCAGGCTTTCGACTACATTTAATGAAGATGATTATGTATTTCAGCTGTGTGAGGATTTCTAGATCATTTCCGTTTCCTACAGGCCGTACACTTGACAGCTCCAGAAAAAAGAAGCTTTTTACCTTGAAATATTTGATCTCATAGATTTATGTCCATAAAACAAGATGCAGTCAGTCAGTCAGTCAGTCCTGAGTATTGTCTTTAAGGGCTAACTCACGCTCACATTCTGCTTCCCAGCATATTAAACACCTGACGGAGCAGGAGGAGGAGTCACCTCATTGCTACGTAGTGTGTGACAGGGGGGTGTGACCACTACACAGTGTGGCATGGTTGGCAACAAAGAGCTGGTATTCAGAGCCAACCAGCCATGAGCAGCTACTGTCAGACTCTCAATTTCTCCTTTGGACAGACAGGGAGACCAGCGGTGCTTTGACAGTCACAAGGAGCACATTTATGGCCCTTTGAGAGGTAGCAGATGCTCTCCGGTGTGTGTGTGTGTCTGCCGGCAGTGTCAGTACATTACGGTTAATGTCACTTTCCATCAGCCCTGTTAAGCCCCTGAGTACAACACTGTTATAGGCATGTCTGTGTGTGTGTTTACTGCCACATGAGAGGAATCAATCTCCTGTTCGTGTCGTATCTCTGCCTGCACATGTGAGGTATCAAGCATTGACTATGAGGAGTGGCATAAACTGTTGCTACCAGCATGGCTATGGTCTGCCAGTGTTTACTGCCACAACCAGTCAGAGCATTAGGCAAGCCTGCAGGGAACCTGAGAGGTAACACTCAGGGCAAAATAGTGAAAAGTCAGCTTCTGCTGCTGTGAATGCACAGTAATAATTAAAGGCAACCTACACAAAGTTTCTCAAAGCTTCTCTCTGATGGGGAAACAAGAGACAATGAGACTTTAAATGTATGGTGAAGCTGGATATGTATTCAAACGTCTGTCGAGGATTTACACAATAAGCAGCAGATGCTGCCGATGATTAAGTAACAACTTCACTTTGTGTGCAGCACCGTCAATAAGACGAATACCTGTGCACACACCTGCTGATTCTCTCTCTGAAAGCGACTGATACGCTCATGAATGATTAATGAATCAATTCACAGCTAAGAATTTAACTGGAGGAAATCTGCATGCACACAAAGAGCATAGCCTGCAGGAGAAGCAGTGACGAGGAGCAACCATTTGGTAACTGGTTAAAGTAGCTGATTGGCTGTTTGCCCTTATGATGTATTACTGGCTCCTGGGCAAACAAGTATCTGTGGCTGTTTTTGAGGAAAGGCTCCAAGCTTTCTCTGGCCTTCAGACTTCAGGGAGCAGATCCACTCAGCTTTCCACTGCACCGCCTCCTATTGCTTTAGCCATTCATTTGACAAGCAGTCAGCCGGTAAGAGCACATTAAGTTTTTATCTGAGCATGATGCATGCTTATCGTTCCTGACGGACCAAAATTTACTTTTGTCACTGGCAGCCGTCGAGTGGAACAAAGCAAAAAAAACAAGTGCAGTGTGCACATGTACACAATGTTCCTGCAAGTCTCCATTTACATTCTCACATCGGAGTGTATTGGAGGAGATATTCTGATCATCACTGTGCTGTTTTACCAGTGTGGTCTGTAGCCTAAGCAGTGCCTGAGGCGTGTTCTGTAAATGCATTAGAAAAAAAAACAGATTACTCCAAATATTAATACAGAGTGTATAAGACAGCATTCCAAATATGCATTCAGGGGCAGATGATGCTACTGTAAGTTGTATGATGCACTAAATGTACAATCATTTTGGGCATATAGTACATGTTTCCATTCTTCACGTACTGTATACACATGTAAGACAGTGTAATTAGTTGATTACAAAGGTCATCAGTGTATTTACATTGACATGGTAATGTTGTAACTGCTGTAATGGAACAAGCAACTTCCTGGCTGCTTACATGATGTAAACACCCAGAATGCCCCAATAATACAATACAGCAATGTGCTGTATCATTGATTGTACTATGAAGCTGCACAAATCAATATTTTCATCCAAAGAATGCAGCCACTTATCATTCTACACTTCATACTAGGACACAGTAGGTAGCTCTTTGGTGTCATTTTTTTTTTAGCACGCTCATCTAACGTAACGTTTTATGTGCTGCTGAAGTCAGGTGATGTAGTATAAAAAGACAGCATATGGAGGAGGAGGAGCTGGATGGATGGGTCAAACAAACCCAGGACTTCTCACCAGGGTACCTCTATTTGTGTCTTGTGTGGCACCAAAGCTAAATGTTAACTTAACGTTCCTTATGTTACGTATGTACCTCAGGAAGTGCCAGAAACTGCAGTTCCTCAAACAACCACTTGAAGCTGACTGTAGAAGTGAGTCAGTCTCCATAAGTCCCCATGTCCAAATGTCCAACTTCACAGCAGAAATAAACATGTTTACAGCCTGGTACAAAAAACTGTTTTGGTCTCTGTAGCTAATTTCCCCGTTCATGACTGAGGGTGAATTTTTACAACTCACCTGTTCAAATGATATAAAGACTTAAAGTTATGCAGGATTAAGAGCGTGGACACTTTGATTGACACGTGGGTGCTGTTAAAGGTGGCTTATTATTTGAGCAACCAGGCGTCATTCAGCCCGCCTCAGTTCCACCTTTGCCCATTTTTGGATTAGCCACGAGACGGCAGAAGCAGGACAGCCAAGATGGCGATGACCAGAGCCACCACACTGAGCTACAGAAACCACATCCATGTTTTATAAGGTCAGTGTTATGTAGCCAAACCATGATCATTTGCTAAACTTAACTAAACTGCAACTGTTTAAACTCATATGATGTGAAATGTTACCTGCCCTCAAGTAACCAAAGCAATAAATAAATACTTTGCTTTTGTCCTATTTCACCATTTACTCGATGAAGAATAGAAACATGACTTGTGTCTTTGGCTACGTTTACACGTAGCCGGGTATGTTGAGAAACGAATATTTCCCTCCCTCCGTTTTCCAAAATAACATCGTGCACATAGCATCGTTTTCAAAAAAGTCAACCCGCATAAATACGCCATCGAGCGCCGTCATAACTACGCCAAGCCTGTGGGTGGCAGTGTAGGAAGAAGGCGAATCCTCTGCAAGCCAATCAGAATAATGCTTCCATGAGCATCGTCATAGCAACAAGTAAACATTGGTCGCACTTTTGGCGCATCCGCTGCCTAAAACTCCGTTTATCTCAGTTTACACGCAAACGCAAAACCGGAGTTTTCCAGAATCTCCACTCTAGCCGGAGTTTTTAGAAAGATTCGTTTTCAGAGGCGAATTCACCGTTTGCGTGTAAAAGATAGGTACAAACGAAGGGAAATGTCTCCGTTTTTAAAAATACCCGTGTACGTGTAAACAGGGCCTTTAGGTAGTCTATATTGTTAACACAAATGGCTGACATCTTTAGATTAATGGAGCAGTTTAGTTACAATGTCCTCTCCAGAAATGTCATTGCATGGCTCGCTGTAGATTCAGGTGATATGTCAATGCCTTAATTATTAAAGGTTCCCGAGCTCTGCTTATGTCACACACATACCTAGATGCTAAGAAAAGACTGCAGATGTCACACATATAACTGTGGAGGGGGGGCGTGGTGCATCAGCTGCAGGAGAGAGGTGTGGAGAGGGCTCAGGAGGGCGGTGCCAGGGGAGGTGATTAGCACACCTGTAGCCAACTGTCTAATCACTCTCCCTCTTTCCAACACAGTAGCGTACTGGACCAGGAAAAAGGGCAGTACGGGCAGAAGTCTGGGGGAGACACACAGCAGACAGCAGCAAAAGGCCTGCAAACGGCTTCAGAGTGTGTCAAATGTGGCATGAGCTGACATAAATAAATAAATCCCTTGAGAAACGGGTTTTGGACCTGGTCTCTTTGTGCTGAGAGAACCCTAGTGGCAGTGAGCATGTCACAATAACCAGCTACAGGTGTGACATGCATTAAAACAGAGTTCTAAAAACACTTCATACCTCTACAAAGTTATTATTGGTAAGAATCAAATATAAGTCTTACCCATATACTCTGTGTACTGTCTGTGAGAGCTGCCAGCTCAGTCTCTCTCTGCAAATACACACATGAAGAAAATTGGAAGTCATTAAGAACTTAGGAAAGTGTGCAGAAGCTGTCAACTTCCATTGGCAATGGTGCACCCTGACGGAGACCTAATGGCTATAATTACATTAGAGAGGAGAGAAAGGAGCAGTTCTATGAGGCACACAAACCAAATCGAATGATCTCCCTACGTAAAAGCACATTAAAGGACAAATTCATCAGTGAATGATCTGGAATAAGACTGAGGATAATAAACAATAAAACGCTGAAATGATGTAGTAATATGGAATCAGCATGGGCTGTTGAGACACAATTTTGCTCTTAATGCATTAACAATGCCAAAACGAAGCGATGATTTGAGTGGCAAACGCAGATGTCGTTCCTATTTTTAAAGACAGGAAAAACTTATCTGCATGATTTTCAGCTGCCACTTTTCATTGCATGTAATATGTCTTCACCATATGCTCCATGAGATAAAAAAGATGAAAGTTTGATTGTCCCCGCAGGGAAATTAGGTCACAGCAGCAGTAAACAGAAACAAGCTACAGCAAAGAAAAAAGGAGGGTGTAACTAATAGCGAATCCACATGACAGTTAGGTAGGAATATGCGGTGTGTTAATGACATGGGATATGTTCATGCTAAATGATTTTAATTTTGTATGCACGAGTCAATTAATCATAAAAATAACATTTCAGACGAACATATCTGCTCCTTTACACAGAGAGCTTCAGGGGAGTAATTAGATAAATGCCTTGCTCAGGGGGTGGGGAGCATTGTTAACCATGTTCTGCCTTCCCAGTTCTTTGCTTTGGTCCATGCTTTGCCTTTACTTGACAGTTCGACCAATAACTCTTGTTATGTCCACACTAAGCTGACTAGTTTTAATGCCATATGTGAGAACCTTACCCATTTACACTACAACTAAACTCTACATCACAGCCAACATCTGGTGAGGACCTATGGTCTGGTTACTCTGCTGAATCTACAGCTGTTAAACCTGTTCAGCATTTTAATAATTCTCATATTGACAGTTTGTGTTGTCAGAGAGGACAGCTGTGTGCTCATTTTGAAGTCTACTGCATTGTGGAGGAAATGCAGATGTGGCTTCAATCTACAGAGATGAAAACATTTTAAAATGTCTTTTAATTTTGCAAGTAACAAAACACCCCTATTGTGACTGTTCCTACTGCTGTCAATACGTCTGAGCAACTCATTTAAATTTAGTTCATCTGGCGAGCTCTCGCCCAGTTTTCTGAATCTGAATTCTGATCCACTTCATATCCTTCACCAAGTATTTGTTCTGCCTCTCAGGCATTTAAGATGAATTTTTATTAAGCTGAATTAACAGTGTATATTTTCAGCTTATGCAGACTCTTATTTTGACGTCATTCATCAGCAGAGGCATCGCTTGTGTGTATTACATTTTTGTTCTAGATAATTTCATATTGTAAAAACGAGTATTATGTCATGGACATGGAGCATTACCAGTTGGTTAAGCTGTTACATCATTTGCACAGTAATATTTTAGAAAATTTCTAACTAGGTAACTAATTGCAATATTTAGTTTTTTCCTGGTTTCACTCTCTTATCTCATCTCTTGTATGGATTCAGTACAATGAGAAGAGGGAAAATAAATCTACAAACAAAACTACGGCATTCTTCACACAGTTATCACACCTCAGCGAGGACAGAACAGTATTAATGTTACTTATTATTCAAACTAGTTATGTTTAAATAATGAGCTTCCTCATTTGTTTCAGTGCATTATTATTGAGTCATGGTAATGATTTATTAACTGTTGCTTTTGTTTCAGTTTTGGGACTTTATTTGTGTACAGTATATTCACAGTAAGACATTAAATGCTACTGTGTATTAGAAATGATGAATTGTGACTTGTTGTTATTATGGTGGGAGAATGTCTCTGCAGCTGGTCATGTGATCCTGCTCGATCCACCCTGAGCAACAACTTCTCTTTCCTCAGAAATAACTCGCATGCAGCTGTGGGTTTGGGTTTGAAGACCTAGTATGAACCCCAAGTTAACATGTGATCTGTGTGTGTATATCAGAAAAACACATGTTAAAGCAGACACACATGCACAAAGAACAGATTCCAATCTGAATGTGATCAAATGCTCTCAATTGAAGCATAATGAAGGAGCGAGGGCCAATTAGAAGTCAATCTAAGTCTGTCGTCTTAAGTTTGCCAGCACGTCACCAAAAATGTCAAGTTACCCTAGCATGGCTAATAAAAATGTCTGACTGTCTTCATCATGTGACCCTCACCTCGCTCCTTATAGTGGACCTGCATCACTTCTCCTAACGTCAGATGTGCTATATCTTTATCGCTGTAGAAACAATAACAAAATTCATTTGATAACCTGGTGCATCATATCATTATGAGCCTTCTGGCAAATTAAAAACAAACAAGAAGCAGCTGTCAGCGATGTTAACCCTTTAGTGGGCAGCAGCTACAGCTCTGTGCAGCATCACAGCTAAGCAGACAGTGCTGCAGATGCAGCTGCTACTTTTGTAAAATGCATTATTTCATTAACAGTTTGCAAATTGGCTAGCTACTGGGGCGTCCCTGGCTCATGGTAGAGTGGGTTGTCCAATAATGTGATGGTTCGATCCGCTCTCGCTGCTACAAAGCTGGAAGGTGAACTGACAGCTGGTGGGGTGGCACACACGCTCCACTGTGTATATGGCATCCTGTGCACGTGCATTTGTGTTCTGACAGGTGCCAGCTGGATGGGATAAAAGCGGAGAAATAATTTGATGTAGAATGTAATTAATATTCAAAATAAAAAAAATACAAAAAATACAAAAAACAGCAATATAGACTTTCTGTATCTCCTTCAAATTAAAATCCCAGTTCAGTCAACAGAGACCCATCATTTCTTAGCAAGGCTTTTATTGTGAAACATTTCTGGGAACATGCGGTGAAAACATCCATGGCTCTCATTATGTTCCACTTGGGAGTGGCTAAGTCAGGTACGACACACTGTAAAGATGTTCCAATACAAATGTTGAAAGGTGTGTGTGAGTATTCTCTGAGTATCCAGAGTAAAAAGGACAGATGCTCCTGTAGAAATGTTTGCATAGAATTCAAATTCAGCATTACCAGCATAAACAAACCTGAAAATCTGAAAATGATATATTGGCAGTGTGGACGGTCCCATTTTCTACATTTGTAAAACATTTGTTGTTATAACCTCCGAGGTCAATGCAACAATCTGATTGTACACATGCTGTGGAGGTGTATTTGAGGTGAAAGTTCAGTTGAAGCTGAACCATTATGAATATAATTTTAAAGAGTTAAATGACTTAAAAACAGCAAATTACACAATACAGTAAACAACTATAAAAAGGAACCACAACCTTTAGACACTTTAAGCCATGTGGCCGGTTATGAGAGATGCAAAGTTAGTATGTTGAGTATAAAGAGCATTGGAACAATGCTGGTACAATGTATTATTACGTTACAGAAACTCCTCTCCAAAGGTGACAACAAAAACAAAAATCCAGATCAGCTTCAGACCCTCCCATCTCCACTGAGCTTCATGGTTTCAGTTCTTTAAGTCATATCAACACAATCTGAACTGCACACATGATTTCAGAGGACGCCTCACGCAAAAGAGAGCAAAAGATGCTGAGTAAGGGCTGCATCACAGATCATTTCAGCACTTTCCTTTCCTCCAGTTTCTGTATCTGGTTTCATTTTCAAGGTTTTCAGATGTGAAGCTGTTCTGATAGAAAACATTCACAAAACGTGGCGTATCTGTAACAGGGACGAATGCTGCTGCTGACATGTTGAAATGTAAATGATCCACACCCTCAGTACATTTCAGTCACTGTGCTTAAAGGGGGACATGGATGAATGTTCTAAGTCATTGTCCTATGAAAGTTCATTACAGGTACCCAGTGAGTATTTGTGCTACTTGGCAACCACCACATGAAACTACAAAACTCTTTATGGCTCATCATGGAGCACTGACATGTACACCCAAAACATTACTGTGGCTGTTCTCAGTTCAGCATGCAGAGCTTTCAGAAATGTGTGCAGGTTCTCCACTGACCTGTTAGAGTGAAAACGCTGCAATTAAATAGGTTGAGCACACTAATGCCTGAGGCCTATTTGTCTTTCATGCCAAGTTGATCTGATTAGCTGGGCTAAATCCAGGGACCCCTACACACACGCACACAGACACACAGACACACATGGGCAAAGGCATAGACACACAGACTGCTCTGCATGCTCACAGGCACCCAAAGAGCACCACTGTGCAACAAAGACCCCCATGTGTTCATATCTACTGGCAGACACTACATGGAGCCTCAGTCTGACTCTTAATGTTTCAGCTTGTTAATGGCACAAATACTAGAAAAAGTAGAAAAAGTAGAAAAAGGTACTAAACGCACATTTAGATGTAACATTGCAATAATGTTTATAGTAATTCACATTATTATTATTCAAATCATGTTCTTCCTCTTTGCTTCATCTGTGCAGCCCTGGGTCAAAAATCTGTTTTTTTATATAGCTGTGATACTTGATACTATCAGAAGATAGTATTGTATCATTTAAAACACATGGAATCCAAAAAATATAAAAATTTAAGATACTTTTGACAACCTTATTAGGTGCACCTTGCTAATGTCACTTTTGCACCAGCTACTCCCTTAAATGCCTCCTTATGACCTCCAGCTCCTCTTAACTTTTACCTCGACCTGCCTGGTCAGCCTCATTCTTCAGACAGAAGAAGACTTTTTCCAAGCTTTTCCAACCTCACAAGTTAATTCCTTTTTGTCCCCTAGTCACAGAGCACCCAAGCTGTGTATTTATTTTTTCAATTGTTTCTGCCAGCGATGAGGATGAGTCATCACACTCCTCCCTGTAAAGATCTGGATGGGAAGGAGTGAAATTCAACCATAGGTAGAATATATAGATACATGCTGATGGTGGAGAGGTGAGATCACCCACACTCTCTCTACTCTGGCAGATATGCACATATGTGTATATACACTGTAATGTAACTCTCTGTCTGTCTGTCTGTCTGTCTGTCTGTCTGTCTCACACACACACAGACTAATTGCTGATTTCACAGCAGCCTGCCGGTTCTTTCTCTCAGCATCAATCCCCTCTTGTCTCCCAAATCCACCCAGAGAAGCACTCATCATCAGTGATGGCACGTCTGTGCTTTCACACAAAATTTGTTGAGATTCTCACGCGGTGCAGGTTCCTGCCTGCCTCTCCACACTGCTCACATTTGTCAGAGCAGAGGCCTGTGAGGTCCTATAAAGGTGAAGAGAACATCAGACATGGTGGGAGTGTAGCATGCCGCACGCTGCCTCATGTTTTAAATATCAGTCTGTAAGATGGAGGAAAGCAGCGCTGCATTTGAAGACTTTCATTTTAAAATATTTCAGCTGAAGATATATTTGTCAAACTAAATCATAAATGAGTACTCTGGTGATATGAAGGAGCAGTTAACATTATATACATTTTAGAACTGAAGAAACAGAAATGTGCAGATTGAAGAGCTTTCTTTACTTACAACAACCTCTACAGCTGAGTCCATCTCACACACACTTTTCTGTCACCATTTTTCTGTTGCTATTATTAATGAATGTAACCTAGCTGCAGCTTGGTAGACAACCGTTGGTCAAGTTTCCATCTGATGGTGGTATACACACTGCTAAGGGCAGGTGTCGGAGAAGTGGCACACTTTACGGCACTTTTAGTCACACACACAACCACATTTCACTGATTCTGGTGAAACTGGATCATATTTTATGGAGAACATGTTTTCTGCTTTTCCCTCTGATGTCCTCCGGCTGCTCCGCCTCAACTCTCTGTGATTTACAGAGTTTACTAATGGATAGTGAAGTAAACTGCTGACAGCTGTAGCTGCTGTTAGCTCATGTTAGCTCAGTTTGTTAGCCAGGCTGCCCTGACTGTGAGCTCAGAGCACCATAGAAGTGTTAGTGTTTGTACCACAGATGTCTTGGACAACAGAGAACGAGATTTTCAGACCATGAACGCAGGGAATGCACATGAGGTTTAGAGCTGGTGTTGTGCCAGAACTGGAGCTGGGAAACATGATTGCAAACAGACATAATGACAATGTGGGACTGACTGGTGAGAGCTTGGTGAAATAAAAGGCTGGAAGACAGATGCCGAGCTGGGCTGACTGCTGTTGGACTAGTCAGTGATATTAGCTGCTGCTGGGTCTGCTGTTGGTGAACTGGTTGATGATTGGCTGTTAGCAAAGTTGTCGACTCACTAGTTTTAGATCATAAGTAATGTAATCAGAACAAATACTCGAGTACAGCTAAACATAATTACCACAGTGGGATTACACTGTGGAACTGGCTACTATCAAGGGTTAAACAATGGAAAGTCACTGTCAGTGTTGTATAATAATGTCGAAATGTTGGCCTTTTATAATTCTGTAGTAAGAGTAATGATAGTCACATGTACATGTAGTCATTTAGCGGACGCTTTTATCCAAAGCGACTTACAGAGAAGGGAATCATGGTGCAGTGCAATAAGAAGCATTAGGGTTAGGGTTTGTTGTGCACAAAGTCACAATGACAGTCACGGCTAAACAACAATATTAAAAATGTAGGATTAAAAAAACACTGACAACCTACATGCACGTGCGCGCACACAGACACGTCTCTGACTGAAATATGATAGAGAAAATACAGTGCACGCTGAACACACTCAACAAGGTCATGTGCAGCATGGAGACAAAATCATCAATACTGGAAAACATCCCCACTCCAACCCTCCAACACACACACACCATACTGCTGCAGTTAGAATGTAGACTAACAAACATGCTGCCATCACTGCCACCAACACTGGCTCTAAAAAGCACAGTTAAATTGGTCAATAATGCTAATGCTAAATAACATGAATAATGAAATGAATGCTATAATATTTATATCGAATAGTCCTTCAGCACAGAAGTCAAGTTTCCACACAAACATAGAGAACATTTTAACCAAACTTCTAGAAATTGGTAAAACTAGTACATGCACATTTCAACCTACTAGCGTTATTCAAATGTGTTGTGCTCATCAAGGTAAACAGTTGGTGGTGCTGATTCTCTTCAACAAAAAACACGGCAGAAGAAAATGATACAATTAAGAGATCCAAGTAAAGAGTCATTTAAAGCTCAAACGATGAAAAAAAGTGATGAAATGAGGCATCTCTCTTTGTTTCATGGATTAAAATGAGGAAGGTTACAGTCTCCTCATTGCTCCACGTAGATCTGATGTTTCTGTCTTTTGAAGTGATGCATTATTTACTCAGGATGTAGAAGAGAGCACAGCTATACCGTGCACACTCACATTAAAGGACTGCACCCAGAAAGAATATCTTGTATCAGGCTTTTTTTAAAAGCTGGTGCAGGATCTGTTGTGGAGACAGTTTGGACTGTCTCTGTCTGTCCCCGGCTTCAGCAACATACTGAAAGCCAAATATAGTTTTCAACCAACAGAAGCATTTTAGAGTTTGGCAACACAATGTTGGTGAAGTAAATTAGAGAGAAAAAGTTTTTCTTTACACTTAAAGCACATACATTGTGTTGGGAAACAAATCTGGTGGTTTAATGGAGCACAGTAAGACAGCTGGTCTGCCCAGAATCTATGCTGCAGTAAGACCACCTACACAAGTCATGACCAAGACCAGAGTGTATTAAGACTGAGACAAGGCCAGACAGTTTATACCACAGGTCGGCTGCATTCCGGGTCTGGACCCAGACTTTGTCCTGTCTAGACCAAGAGCTGGAAATGACATATCATTGAGTTTTATTCAGTTTTGGTGGAGATTACATTTTTTCTGACAGTCAGATCAGTTGTTCTTTTAATATGCATTATTAGGACGAAAATAATTCACGAAATGTACACAATCTCCTCGTATGCCATCTTTGTTTGAATCTTTATCTTCTTCATCTGATACGATCAGAAATTTGAATTTCTTGCTGCATGTAAATGTCCACCGCTTCTCAGTGAAAGGGACATCCTATCTGTCTCTGATTGGCCGGTACTCGTTGCCTTCTTGGGTTCGAGTTGGTTGGGTTTAGACATGAGGAGGACTGAGATTGGTCAAGGTGAGGGCAAGAATGTCAGCCAATCACAGGCAGGGAAGGGCGGGCCTTCATTGAATACTGAATAGAGGAGCAGTGACAGTGATGGAGAGAAAAATATAAAGGAGTGAGGAGACAAGGTGAGGAGACAAGAGAGACAAAGGAGGTCAAACTGTGAGTCAGTGTGCCATGGCGTGTGCTAAACAGAAGAAGGTCGACACCGAAAACGACTTAATCCAGAAGATTGCAGCCCAGTCAGCCAATGACTTGTTGTTGTTGTTATTATTATTATTAGGTAGTAGTAGTATTATTATATTAAAAATATTATGAAAGTACTTGAATTTGATTTCACCTTTCTTATTTCTTTTTTCTTCTTTATTTGATGTATTCTTTCTATTGCAGCTCTCAGAGTTCTCGAGTGTCACTGTAAAGAAATATGTGCCATGCACGTTGAATTATAGCTTCTTGTTTTTGATTTTGACTCGTTGACTTCACACAGTGCAGACGTTGATATGACAATGCTGCTTGAATATATATATTATAGATATATATATATATATATATGTATATATATATATATATATATATCATATTAGTGCTGTCAAAATTAACGCGTTAATTTTGTTGATTAATTTTAAAGAATTAACCGTTAAAAAAAATTAACGCAATTAACGCGGTTTTGTTTACTTCCGGTGGCGCCGCCATTTTGGATGTGGCAAAGTAGAGCTTTGTTTCCCAGATATTCCCAGATAGTGTGTGTGTGTGAATGGGTGTATAAGAGGCATTAACTTAAAGCCCTCACGGAAGACTGCGCCCTGGCCGTCGCCCACATTGCCCACAGCTAAACCGGCCCTGCTTGTATTAGTTTACGGGCAAATCTGCCACATCCAATATGGCGGACCTGTTAACGTATGGCAACAACGGACAAACCTGCTCATGAGGCGTCTGTGTATATGTCTATGATCTATCCTAACTAAAGGAGAGGTTTGTGCGGGTAAGATGGATAAGGACGGATTTTTATGGGGAACATTTCATTTTAAAAAGTTGCCCGACGGCTCGTTGGACAAAAACAAGGCAATTTGCACAGTTTGCAAGCCGATTTAAATTCCAAGAAGTAACAGACTTTAACATATCACCTCAAAGCAAAACACCCAGTCTACACTACAGGAGTGTGCACTCCTCAGTATATTTCCTCATTCTGGCTTTTTTTCTGTTTGCACTGTGCATATGTGCACCTTAAGCCAATAAAATTAATGAATTTAATATACTTTCCTGTGCTTATTCTACATTATTTGATAATTTTCATAAAATAATTCATTATAAGCTTCAGTCTCGAAAAATGCATTTAATGTATTGATATATTTCGATAGATTAATCGCGATTAATCGCGATTAATTACAGAAATGTTTGCGATTAATTAGTTAATTTTTTTTAATCGATTGACAAGCCCTATATATATATATATGATATATAATATATATATATATATATATATATATATACTATATATCTATATATAATGCTGCAAACCTGAACATGAGGAAATGTTCTCTCTCCGGACCTCCTGAAATCAGATTTGATGAGCCCTGTAGCTGACATTCTGTGTGGTTTAGGATTATAGAACGTGTTTTCTGATCACACATTACATTTTCCCACTAAATTACCCTTTAATTTGGTCACACTGATGCTCACTTGAGCAGTACAAACTTTAGTGATGACATAACAATAGTTGGAAATCCAGCCTTCATCTCAGCCAGTAATTCTAAATCTGTTTCTGCTTGAGCACTATAAAACACATCTCTTAACAGTTAACAGAGTGTGAAAGTGTAAATGAAGGATTCATTTGTAAAAACTGATTTTTCTGTTTTTATTTATTTCCTAAATCTAAAAATCATAAAACAAAACATGTGCACTCCTCCAGGAAATGTCCATTTTACTGCTGTTGATTCATGCATTGGTTTTTAAAGAGGCTGTTTTCTGTTTACTGCCAGCAAACTCTTCATGTGTCAAAATGTCAGATTTAAATTGTGTTAATTGATAGCACACAGTGAGTGACTGATGGCAGCGGGAGTTGTTAACTACCTGCATGGCTTCTGGCAAAGAGCTGCTGGTTATTAGTCCAGATAAGCATCCATCCATCCTTTTATTAACTCCCTCCTGACTGTGAGAGCCAGTCTCCAACAGATGAGGGTCTCAACTTAAGGTTCTAATTTTAGCTGGAAAAGAGACTTAAAGCAGAGTGTTAAATCAGTGATTAAATCAGCCCTGAGGACTCTGTCAGCAGGACACTTCATTTACACCTTCGTTAAGAGAAGTTTATCTCAACCTGAGAAATGTTTCAGTCCGTGTTATTGCTGTCATGATTTGTAGAGTAAAGAAGGCCATTTACATTCTTAGTAACATTAGACAGATACTGGATCAGTGTGCTGCTTTTATTAGCACTAAGTGGGTCAGCATGGCTTACTGATTACTGATTTTATTATTAGATAATTAATTAGCAGCATGCTGGTTGTTAAGTGAAGCCACAAACTCAAATGGATTCTAATCGAATGGTTTTCTTGGCTTTTGGTTTTTACTTATACTTAAAAACACGTGTGGTCATTTTTCCTTTTTTGTCTTTACAACAGATTCGATGTGCAGAGCCAAACTAACGCTCCATGTGTCCTGTGTTTATCCAATCCAGAGCCTGATGAATGTCATTTCTCTGTGTCATGGAGCGCCATTATTGTCCAAAAACCATGAGTCACACTGTTGCCCTGGGTGACATGTTCCTACATTAACATGAACACACACGCTCTTGTTTGTTTTGTAGTTTATTCTTGATGGCCGGTGGGACGGGAATTTGAATAGAAGCCTATTCATACACCAATTCAACACGAATGAATCCACCGTGGAGTAGCAGTGTACACACACACACACTGCTAATTTAAAGCACATAGAAGTACATGCTATTTATAACATGACCTGCTTTCTGCTGGCAGAGATTGCACGAAGAAGGGGCAGAGGTACATTGATCTGTTTGTCTGCTGTACATTCGGTGGTGTTAGTGAGTCCTGTGCATGAGCAAACAAATGAGCAAACACACACACACACACACACACACACACACATTCATTAAGAGAAGCGAGAATTCAATTGATTTTCTTTAGGCATACCGTGTTTAAGCTCATTTCCTACAACAGTGAACACAAGGAAAATAAAAAGATGTTATGTTTGAGATAAATCATTCATTTTTAGATGAAGAAACGAAGAAAGAAAATGATTTTATTATCCGATAGATTTTTTTTAACCTCTGGGTCAAATGTCATAAATGACATTTGCTTTACCTGATTTAATTTCTCTTCTGCATTTTCTGACATCATTGTGAGTCCAGTTGGGTGGATGTCCCATTTCCTATATGTTTGTGTTTCCCACAGGCAGCACCACATGAAAGCATCCTCACAGCGATCAATATTTGAACAGCAGCAATTTGAGCAACAACAAGAAAAATACTGTAAAGGTGAGGCACCGCTCTGTAATGGAATACAACTTTTCATACTCATAAACAACACAAGCAGTCACATTGAAAAACATGGGAAGCTGCATGTGGTACATGGGAATTGTAGTAAATGGGTTAAGAAAGTGTGATTTCTCACTCTTTCACCAGCCAAGTAACAAAAGAACAAATAGAAAAAAAAAGGAAAAGTTTTGGTCTTTTTTTAAGCAGCATGTTTCAGTACATGGCAGAACATGTAGAAGAACAGCTTATCCTACGAGATGGCTGAATCTTTGGACACACAATAGACCTTCTAAAGATGCTGTGCATCCAACAAAGAAACCTTATGCTGGATGATGGATGATGTGATAGCTGGATCTCCACCCTCCATGACTGAGCTGGTCCAGCTCAACATTAGGAGCACATCTCACCCTGACTGTTGGTCTTCTGCCCCTCTGGGAGGCACTACTGGACCCACCCCACCCTCCATGTACTGAACTGTTCCTCCACTCCACCACCACACTACTGCACTTACCTGGACTATTTATGCTCCCACACACTAATACATAGTTATATCGTCCAACTGCATATACCTACAGTAAAGTGTATTCATGTTCTAAAGTTTTAGGCAGGGGTGAATAATGAGTGATGCTGTAAACTAAGAATGTTTCAAAATATAAATAATTGTATTTTGTTTAGTTTTTAAAATCAGTTTACAAAATTTAAAGTCATATGTGGTGTTACTGCCCTTTGCTTTCAAACCAGCATCAATTCTTATAGGTAGACTTGGACAAAGTCAGGGATTTTGTACAAGACACAAGGTTAACTACCTTGTTGTACTGCATCAGCAAGGATTCAAATAAAGATTTCAAAGCAGACTGGGGTTTCAAGATGTTCAAGGTCTTTGAAGAAGCACAAAGAAATGAGAGACGTTGAGAATCATAGACGCAGTGGTCGACCAAGGAAACTTAGTGCAGCAGATAAAAAACACATCAAGCTTATTTCCCTTGAAGATCGGAAGATGCCCAGCATAGACCCAGGTACACCCATCTACTGTCCGCAGAAATCTGCCCAAAAGTGGTCTTCATGAAAGAGTTGCAGCCAAAAAGCCTCTGACATGGAAACAAGGCCAAGGGACTTTGCACAAAAGGCAGGTGCTCCGGACTGATGGGTCAAAATTTGAAATATAAGTAGCACAGTACAGTTCCTTACAGTAATAAGTGTCTGCAGGCAACAATGAAGCATGGTGGAGGTTACTTACTAGTCTGGTGCTGCATTTCTGTAAATGGAGTTGGAGATTTGGTCAGGATTAATGGTATCATCAGTGCTGAGAAACACAGGTAAATACTTATCAGAATCAGAATCAGAATCCATCATGCAATAATCAGGGAGGTGTATGATTGGCTCCAAATTCATTTTGCAGCAGGACAAACGACCCCAAAGATACAGCCAATGTCATTAAGAACTATCTTCTTCGTAAAGAAGAACAACAAGTCCTGGACGTGATGGTATGGCCCCCACAGAGCCCTGACCCCTACATCATCATGTCTGTCTGGGATTACATGAAGAGACAGAAGGATTTGAGGAACACCTACATCAACAGGTTTGTGGTTGGTTCTCCGAGATATCTGGAACAACCTACAACAGGTGTGTGCAAAGGTACCTAGATGAACTGATGCTGTTTTGAAGGCAAAGGGTGGTCATGCCAAATAGTAATTTGAATTAGATTTATCTCCTGTTCATTGACTGATGAAAATAAACTGTTAACATTTCCATTTTTTATAAACGTTCTTACTTTACAGCATTTTTTCCAGACCTGCCTAAAACTGTATATCCCAGTACATATGTACATATTCTGCACTTCTGGTTAGAAGTACTTGTACTGTGCAATGACTATATCTAATCTAATCACAAGTAATGCTGTGTTTTCTTGTGTGGCCTCATGGCTTCACTGTAACTATGAATAAATTCAGCCATGGAGATGAAAAAGTTTGCTTACATTAGCTTTCTGTGGCAGCAGCGGGATGCTGCAGCACCTGGGTGTCAGCTTTAGTGCAAAGCAGCACTTTCTTTGAAGTTGGAGCATTTTGATAACAGCTGCTCTGGAAATGAGGATGTTCCTGAAGCTACCAATAATGAGGAATCTATTTTTGTAGCATTTATGAATCAGATCATGTAAAATTAGATCTGAAGCACGAGAATGACGAAGCTGGCTCAGATGACATGAGCTCTGAATAGGACAATGAGTACTGGTCCCAAGAGAAGCTTTGACTGATGAGGGGTCCTCTACCTGCCTCGACCCTGCTTCTATAAACACCCGTGTCCTTCTGGCTAAAGAAGAAACAGAACCACTTCAGCTGAGGAAATCCTACAAAAGCACGTATTGTTAATATTTTCCAGGAAGTTGACAGATTTTGATCCATGGCTTAATGTGCTTTATAATTGCTAAAGACCCGAGGACTGCAAGAATGTTTGAATGAACTGCATACAGTATAAGGATTTAAATTGTGTTCTGTGCAAGTGGATATTTAAACACTGCACACTTGATCATTTATCATATTCTTTACGCAGAAGTGTGCTCCACCAGGCTCTCATTTATATCCTATTTGCTTTGCCCTGGGTTTGACCTCTCAGGTTACATACTATACAGGATGCCTCCCTTATTGGTGAAGGTTGTTAGGGCTGTATGTGGCCTGAAAGGAATACCTGCAGACACCACTGAGGTACTTCTATGTTTAATGGGTTAAAAATATATATATTGTGTTTCAATACTATTATAAAAGGTATCATTAAAACTTATGATGTGAGATTGCTACAGAAACACACTGGCTGTTGGACAAAGAGTCCATCTCAAAAGGTTTGGTTGAGGAACAGTCCAAGCAGCTCCAGAATCATGCTTCCATTCAACAGGAGGGTTTCAGAGGGCGGTGAGTCATGTCATCATCTAAACACTCTTCCCTGGGTGTCTGGCTGATTCCACTTCTCAGTGGAGGTTTTCCAAAATTCATTCTTGGAACAAAAACTGAGCTTGTGACTGTGACTGTGCTCTGACTCTGTGAGACAGTGTGACACTTGATACTGAACACTCGTCTCAAAGCGTGTAGCAGTGTACTGTGTGGTGTTGCATGTTCTGATGCAAAAAGTTATGAAGCTGAAACTGAATTTAACCCAATATCAACTAAATATTAAAGGTTCACTGTGGTCACCTAGCACTGCACAAGATTTCATTTCTAGACAGGGATTAGACATCATATTCATTTCATATTTCATGATAGAAAAATCTATGAAGCTACAAAGTGTATCACAATATGACAAAATGAATATCAATCAATCAGATCTTATTAATACAGCACTATTTGTACTGACAAACTGTCAAACACACAGAGGTTTGAAGTTACTCAGGCGCCTCTGAATGTATTTTAGGCACTTGGAGTGATAATATGTACCAAATGTGTGACACAATGAGGTAGCAGGCATTAAACTGCTAATGAGGTTAGACACACTTAAATAGTACATGCTGTTCCACACGAGAGACAAATTAGTGAAAGCCTGTAATCAAGCTGGGAGACTGTAGGAATTTGTTATGCCCAAAGAAAACCATCATGTTTTTAAAAATATTATGACTGCTGGCACTTCTGGAGCACCAAGAACCTCATAAGTGCTCAGTGATGTTAATAAGACAGAAATAGCAGTGCAGCGGGCAAAATGATCCAATGGGAACACCGTCAATTTTTCACCGAGAGGTAGGGAGGTGATTTGTATTCCCCCGCTGTCTCCCTCCAGATTCTGCATTTTTGTTGAGTTTGGGTTCAATTCCGGAAAGCTGTACTTAATTTTTAAGCAAATATAAGTCATAAATATTCCAGTGGAGAGGTATATGAATGAGGCTGAAAGTGCTTATCTGCACACAGGGATCATCGGCACAAATAAAAATGATAAATATTTGATATGGAAAGTACAGGAAGAGGCCTGGAAACGCTGAGTTGATTTTTCTGCATGTCATCACTTTTCATAATTCACAATTGATTCAAAAGATTCCTTAAGCACATTAACAGTGACTAGTCCTTGCCTGGTGTTTTAGTCATGAATAAAACACACTGCATGTCTTCAGGAGCACTTAAGTAATTTGTAATCAACATAGCCATGGGATATATGACACAATTATTCATTAGGGTTGTGTGTTTTTTTTTTCCTCTCAGAGTGCTGGGATGACTTTAATGCAGAGAGATTTAATCAGCGTCGACTGATTTCACTGCAGTCAGTTGGAAAAATCACAATCTAATATGTTAATCTGCTTCTAAAACCATGCAGGATATTTTTGTTCCACAAACAGCGGGCAAGCTGATAACATGTAACACAGCTATAAAATACACAGGCTGAGAGCAAGCATGCTGGATTTACACTAGCTTTGCAATGACTCTGATAGAACATAATGAAACTCAACAGGAAGTCAGGTTTGAAAAGAGGTAATGGGCAATGAAAAATCTTTTCTGAGGCAAGAAACAAGCGTTTTGATCAAGGGAAGTCATGAACTGTTGAGCACATTTGGGCTCAGCATCAAAATCTGCAAAGATTTAAAGAGTTTCCTGTTTCAGTGTTGTGTGAGCAATAATGCATCTAACAGGCATGGCACTTTACCAAAGATATTCTTAAAACTTGGTTTTGGTTTAAGGATAGCACTGTTGGTGTCATGAGAATTTTTTAAGAAGAACCTTTGAATAAGGAGGACTGGATTCAAAGTATCAAAGTTTAGGTTGAATTTAATATTCTTGTACAAGAAGGAGCGTTTAACAGTGCAACACGCAAGAGGGTTACAGAGAAAAGGCTCCCTGAGGAGCTCTGTCAGGTAGTTTTTATACAATGCATTCAAAATGGGCTGTCTCGAACATCTTCCCAGTAACGATTTCCTTTTTTGGTTTTCCCCTTAGTAATGAACATTATGTTTCTTGTCCAAAATGACACTTCCTTTAGTCTGTTTCTCATGTCCTTGAACATTTTTAATTTCCTTTCCCAGGCAGCTTTAACAAACACATGCTAGATAAGGGGAATACACAAAATAAACAAAAAGACAAAACACACATACACTCCCTCTAAGAGTTAAAACATCTGCAGCCCAGTACAATCCTAATTTTTATAACAGTTGGAATTAGATAACAGAACAGCCCCGGTTCTAGGCAGGCAGATATGAGGGGGCAGCCAGAAATGTTAAGGGGGCATCATGTGTACAGACCATACTCCAGCACTTTTTGTGCTTATAGTAATGGCGTTTTCTTCATTGAATCTCTCCAAACTGAACATGCCTAGGCCAGTCAATTCAAACACTTTGCTAATTATGCAATTAATTATGAAATTTCAGGTTGCTATCACAGATTTTCCTAAGGGGCCTATTCTCCCATCTGCGCGCAATTCTTTTTACGCACAATTACGCGCTTTTACGCATATTCTGCACTGTGGTCTTCCAACACGCCCCAACGCTTAACTTCAGAATTAAGGCGGACTCTCAAAAGAGGTGCAATTTATTCAAAACACAGGGAAATTTTGATCACGCCCTCATTTGATGTGGTTAATCCTAAAACATGGAATGTGTACCTCTGTGTTAATGGTGGCAATATCAGTGCAATCACTGGAGTGCACAATCAATACTGAAACGGCAGAAGAGGAGTTATTGCCAAATTTGCATTCATGTACACATATGTAAGACGAAATACTATTAAGAAGAAATATTTTATCTGGATATATATTTTAAAAAAATTGTCCATATCACACAGCACTAGCTTGAGGAGCTCTTTGTTAAAAAGCCCTAGTGGTTTGATCACATTAACCCTTAAACAAAAAAAAACTCTGACACATTTGGCCAATCAAGCCTCCTCCAGGGAGTCAAAACTTTTTTTCAACAGTTTTGACTCCCCAAAGAAGACTTGATTGCCCTATGTGACCAACCTCAACTTGGAGAAGTGGATTGCACTTTGTCAGGCCTCTACCTTCAGACCTGTCCAACTTGGGTGTCCCACCTGAAGACTAAGCTTCTGTTGGCATAGCTCTTAAGGTCAGTGAGGCACGCAAACCCCCTGACCACAATAAGGTGTCAATCCTGGAGGATTACAACAGATATAAAACACAACAGATATAAAGTGAGGCCTGGAAGGGTCCTGTTAGTATTTGTAGCAGAAATACACTGTTAACATTTCAGCTATACACATGACCAATAACAAAGTAAATTCAAGCACACCTACAGAATTAAGTTGTAAATTAAGACCAATCAAGACTACAACCCCTTTTCCATATTCTAGATAGCTAAATGGGTTTGCGTGCACGGTCAAAAGTGCGCCTGCTGCTAGCTGTCAGACAGTGAGCCCATGATGCTACGAATTTGATGCTAGTAGAAGTCACAATAACTAGACTGTACTCCTATGTGAAATGAGTTCAGATTCGATCAAAATAATATTTATTGATACTGTCGTGTTAACTAGTGCCACGGCGGGCCTATGTTAAAGAAAACCCGCTGCCCTACCTTAAGTTGGTGCAGCTTTGATGCATTTGTGTTCCTGCTAGTCCATACTGACGTGACGTCTTATTATTTCACGATTGCAATTGCACTTTAATTGCTTTAACCTTTTTCTTTTCTTTTCTGCCATCAGGAAGGGCAAGCATGTTGGTATATTCTGGATGCGAGCAGTCCTCGCTATTTGAGTAACCTGGCCTCGGGACTTATCCAGTCCTGCATTTTTACTAGTTGCCTGCCATGGAATTCTTGACTGATGTATCATTTTTTTTCGTGAGAGTGGGGAGGGGTAGCCACCGAAAGCATACTGTCTAAGTGTTTGTAAAAACTCGGTGCTTTTACAAGTCAATTGTGATTGGCCGGACCATTGGTGTCAACAACACAGAACAGTGGTCTTAGCAGTTAAGTGAAAGACTTGATGCTGCTTACTCCAGTTCCCTCTGAAGAACTGACAGTCCGTACTGCCCACGTCTGCCCAGCTATTTCTTTGACCATAACATTCGTCGTTACCTCTTCTTATGGGCTGTGCATAGAATGGCACAAATAGTCAAGGCAGCGTGTCTGTCTTTCGTCAGCTCCGTCAATACTCATGCTGAAACCTGACAGTACACAGTCAGGCTACGTCTTGCCTCATTTGCATACTGCAACAGTGATTGGGTGTTTACTGGGCGCTGAGAGGAGGGGTGTGTGTGCTGCGCAGCCTGTGAATATCACGTACAGTGGAGTGATAGAGAAAAGCTAATACTGTACCGTGTGTCTCTTTTTCGGCGTTTTTTCCGCTACTACAAATAATTTTGTCAACTCGTAGCAGCCAGCGTATAAATTATGTGAGCATATGAAAATTTGCTTTCTCAACTTCTAAATTTTGATTTGAGGGGGCAAGACATTTATTTAAGGGGGCACTGCCCCCTCTTGCCCCTGCCTAGAACCGGCGCTGTAACAGAATATTATTTGAAAATACTATTAAACCTGTTCAATCTGAGTGGACTGCAGGGGACCCAAAGAAAAAACACGGATGATGCTGTCACAACAAAGTGGTATGTTGGTGTTCATGTTTTTGTCTTGTGACTTCCTGTTTTATTTGAAATTTACCCTGCCCTCGTTGTTTTAAGGTCACTTGCCCTTCCTTGTGTGGTCACCTGTGTGATTCCTGATTGTCTCCCCCTGTTCCCCATTACCCATCTGTGTGTGTCTATAGGTTCTATAGGTCTATAAGTGTTTAGTCTTATGTTTGTGCACCCAAGCCAGCTCCAAGTCTTGATGACAGTCACAGTGTGTATGTTCGGAAGTTTTTTGCCTCATAAGAGTGATTTTTTTGTTGTTGTAAATTTCTTAGTCTAGCTTTTGGTTCTTAATGCTTAGTTTAGTCGATTTATTGTCAGCCTCACTTGGAGAGATGTTCAGTTCTTGGTTATAGTGTGTATAGTACTGTCTAGCCTCAACCTTTCAGGAGAGTTTTTGTTTCTTTACCATTTTCCTAGTAGTGGTTTAAGTTAATGTTTTTGGGTTTTGGAGCTTCACCGGCTTATGCTGCGCTGCTTGATAATTACTGCTAAAAGGTGACAAAGAGCAAGAGGAGGAGATATAGTGAACAACACACTACCACTGCAGTAGGTCAGCTGACATGTTTTAGAAATTAAAAAAAGATTACTACAATATATTTCGAGTTCAGCCTCTAGTCTTACACACAGAGGAATCAGGTCAGTTAACCTGAACAAACCATTAACTTGTTAACAAGTCTACAAGCTAATTGTGCTCAGCGAGCACAACGATCTAAACACTGTCTTTTTTTTTTCATTCGGAATCTGCATCACGTCTTTTATAGCCAGAGGCTTTCATGGATAATTAGTGTGCTGACTGTGCAGGTACACTATTACTACTCATACTTTTTATGAATCTCTTTTTATATGGAATTTCACTGCAGTATTTCTCGACCCATTGGTCATGTTTCTATGACTTTTCCGAGAGGTTGGCCTTTTTTTTCTCCTTTTTTTTTTTTTTTTGCACAAATTGCAAAAGACATCGTCATGAGCTCAGACCCAATACACCTCTTATGGGCCACGCTGCAATCCCATACTTTAAGATGAAGAATTTAAAGTGTTTTTTTCTTTTTGTTTTGACACTTGGAGAGGAGTTGTAAAATCTTCCAATAACTTCTTCTTGAACTTGCTCAAACTGCAGCAGTTTTTATTCTTTGTGCATCATTTTTGGTTAAATTGTAAGACCATTTGGGCAGTTCACACAGATGTAGCTGTGGAATCAAACAGATGTACGCATTCAAAGGGACGCAAGGTTCAAGTAACTGGATTACTGACTAATGTACCCAGGATCTGATGATCACATTGGCAATATTATAAAAGTTCACAGGACAGTTTTTAAACTGCAATACTTTAAAGACTGCACAAACATTATAAACAGACCCTTTCCAAAAACTTAGAATATCATAGAAAAGTTAACCCACGGTTAAATAAGTATTTCCATAATTCAATTAAAAAGGTTAAATTTTCACAGATTATAGATTCAGGGCCCACAATTCAAACAATTTCAAGTATTTATTTGTTTATTTTTACATATTTTGGGCTTCCAGCTCCAAAAATCCATGAAAACAGGAATTCAAAAATTAGAATACTGTGACAAAATCACCATTAGGATCAAATCAAATCAGTCAAAATATGGTACTTTCTAAATGATATGTCAATGTTCAATACTTGGTTGGGAATCCCTTTGCTTTAATCACTGCCTCGATGCACCGTGGCATTGAGGCAATCAGCCTGTGGCATTACGTGGGAGTTATGGAAGCCCAGATTTCCTTGATGCTTGCTGTCAGCTCTTCTTTGTTTTTGGGGCTGGTGGCCCTCATTTTCCTCTTGATAATACCCCATAGATTCTCAATGGGGTTTAGGTCTGGCGAGTTGGCTGGCCAGTCAAGCACTGCGATGGCATGGGCATTACACCAGGTTTTGGTGCTTCTGGCGGTATGGGCAGGGGCCAGGTCCTACGCTTCCTACGTTGGCTCAGGTTCAGAAGTGCCTTGACCCGAGGAACCCGACAGTTGTAGCCCATCTCCCGGATACGTCCGAATGTGGTGGTTTTTGAAGCTGTGACTCCCGCCTCATTCCACTCTTTCTGGATCTCTGCCAGATTCTTGAATCTTCTCTGTTTGATAATCTTCTGAAGCCCACGGTCATCTCTTATGCTGCTGCACATTTTTCCCCTTCCACCTGACTTTCCATTGATATGCTTGGACACAGCACTCTGTAAACAGCCAGCCTCCTTAGTTATGAACTTTTGTTGCTTACCCAGCCTATGGAGGGTTATCAATGATGGTCTTCTGGCCAGTTGTCAACTCTGTCAGGAGTTTAGTAGATGATTAGTGTGTGACACTCAGTTAAAAACATTAATGCCCTGCAAAATTTAGGCTGATATCTTTACACTATTCTAATTTTTTGAATTCCTGTTTTCGTGGGTTTTTTGAGCTGGAAGCACATAAACAAATAAACAAATAAATACTTGAAATTGTTTGGTGTGGGCCCTGAATCTATAATCTATGAAAGTTTATCCTTTTTAATGGAATTATGGAAATAAGTAAACTTTTCTATGATAATAAATTAACTAATTAACTATTTTTTTGGAAAGGGTCTGTATGAGCATCTTCAGTGAAGTCTTGTGCTGTTTGTAGTGGACAATATGAATTAAGCATTTTCAATGAGTGCCACAAATATTATCACCTTTACTGGTTAATGTGTTACATAAATATTCTATCTGAAATTCTCTAGTTTAATAATACAAATAGTTATAGAATGACTATCGCTTCAATACATTTTGTACAAGTTTGATAAATCTAACTGTCAGGAATGCCACTGTCATGATCCGCTCCTTGTTTTTTCATTCCTCCTGCCAGTACTTTTCCACTCACCTGCCGGCCACTCCCACCTGATCAGTGCAACCACCTTCACCTGTGTTCCCTCACCTGATTTATCAATCTTCGGATTGTTTCCCCAGTTTCGACCCTGCCTGTCCCTGACCAGTCCTCATCGTCCCTGTCCAGGTAACTTGACCAGCCTTCCATCCCTGACTCCTCTGCCTGCTCCTGGTTGCTTGGATCCCCTCCCTGGAGGTTTCTTTTGGAGAGTTGGACTAGTTTGTCTGGTTCTGTTGGAAAGTACCTGCTGTGGATTTTTGCAACCTTGTTTGGCCATTAAACCGTTGAACTGTTCCAACACTGGTCTCAGTCTGTGCTGTTCTTGGGTCCAACCTCACACGCATTACAGCCACTAAAGCCTTCTTAAGCTCTCTGGTTGGATGATTCTGATTGCATTGTTTTTAGCAAAGAACTTAAAGCTGCAATATATTCATACATAAACAATTGGTCAGTTACTTGTGTACTTTCATGTGAATAAACCCAGTGTACATTGTGAGAGTCAGTTTTTATGGAATTGTTCTTGCTTTTAACTTTGTTTTTACTGAGTCGTTTTTAGTTTTGTGCATGCAGAATGGACTTTTCTAACTGGCCCTAAACCCACGTGTTTTATCTTAGAGTCCTAGGCTCTAACCTAGGTGGCGTTGTCATCAACATTTTAACTTAAGTTATTTATTTATAATTTTAACCACTCATTCACAATTACATGATGTCTTGATGACAAAGATACAACTGAGATGAATGGGAGTTGCTCTGTCTGTTGGATGTAAACATGGGGACAAACATTTTCAGGACAGAACACATCACATTTTGCAGAGTCCCATCCCAAAGCAAAAGAAGTGATTGATGCAGGTTGACAGAGAACACAGGTGAACGTTTTGCATGATTTTTAAAGGGGAACACATGCCCTCAGAATCCTGTTCTTAACTTCTCATCTTGCGGCAGTGATGTGCAGTTGTACTAAAGTACATTGAGACATCACTGTGAAGCATGGTTAGCGGTGAAATAGAAATCTTTTCAAGTTACAACATGGGATTTGTAGTTCTCTACATTAAACTGAATACATAAAATACAAACTCCCTCAGATGGGCAGTATAAATAGCACAGTTAACAAAAAGGCTGCCACAGGTTGCCGTATGTAGTCTGAGAGCAAAAGCAAGAACAACTAACCAGTGTTACAATCTTTCCTCTTTCTCGTTCCAGTCAGGGGTCCACAATGTCACCTTGCTGTGTTCCTGTGACTGTGTCACCCACCCACAGAGGCAGCACCAGTCAGTAAGTGCTAAAGGAGTAGGACTACATTCTGGTGCTTGCGGTACATTTTGCGTGCCTCTAATGGAAGCCCGCTGGGCCATGTTTAATGCATCGAGCTGCATTAGTGCTGTGTGTCCTTCTGAGATCAGTTTAACTTCCTTGTCACCCTGAGAGCCAAGACCCCCACAGAGGTTACAACCCTCATTATAACCCGGGGAGGAGAAACGCAACAGACACTTACACGCAAAGAAAAAATGAAGTAGAAAAGGGATCACAGTGTCCTTGTGCTGAGATCTAAAAGCTGAACTGATGGCTGTGATGTATACACTTTTGTTTTTGCTCCCATTTTTCAGGAGTTGAAGGAAAATGTCTCTGACTTCTTTTCTGCATACAAAGGGTTCATTTTTCTCAAATTTATTTCAAATTTATGTTCTGCTGTATGTTGGACATGTTTGTGACAGGTTTGGATAATCAGGATGATACAATATCCTATAAGAAGTCTGCTGAGTTTTGGATCATTGGTTTGGATCAGTTTGAATCAAAGTCTTGTAAACCATGTGGAGTAGACTTTCAAGCTGGTAATGTACCTGGTTGGGATTTAAGTCTAATGTTTTCACCTTTTATAATAGTGAGTTAATATTTATATGAATCATTATTCAAGTTTTGCATTGTGATTACATTGTGACTGAATAAGTTCATGGACACAAGTCAAAATGAGACAGACTCTGCAGACAAAGTGGCCCAAAACTTGTGCTTGTGGTAAAATGGCCTTATGGTATGACTCTGATACAGCTGTGCCTTGGACTCTCACAATAAAAGGGCGCTCTAAAATATCCTGATTTAGGCTGAAAAAGGACATTATTGAACGTATTGAATGAAGAATATTGCACATAGGGGTAAGAATAGCAATGTTTTGTTCCTGGGAGGGCAAAATCATGACCCGGCTTACTCTCTTGACTTGAATACTACTCATTGGAATATCAGGGTAAGCCAATCAGAGGCAGACATCAGTTGATGTTATTACGTCGACAGCTTTTTAACTCTTAAACAATGCATTCTGGGAAGTCTGCTAATACCTGTTAGACACTAAATTTAAAGATTGTGTCAGCATTGCATTCATTCAGTTCATGAAGTCAAAAGAACAGAACATCTCAGGTTTATAGATTAGATTTTGAAAAAGCAGAAATTCATTTGAGAATCATGCACCATGTATGTTTAAATTAACGTATTGACAAAAACTCGATTCCACTAAATTCCTGCATGGTGTTTTACAGTGTGCATAATTACCAGCTGAATCTGCAGCTCCCCTCAGCTTTACAGAGCTTTATAGTGAGTCTCAGCTCATTGATTAGCTGTCCCTCCCACATCTTTACTGTTTTGGTTCATTCTCACCGCATAGTGTTGTTTTCAGTTGCAGTACGCAGCTGTTTGCAGAGAAAAAATAAAACCCTCTGAACACTACCTGCATAAGACACACAGCAGGCAGACACTAGCTGGTGGACATGTAAAAGAGTGTTTAGCCACTTTGTTTCCCTGTAACTGATGGATGTCTAAGTAAAGGACTGTTTGTTAGCAAGCTGACTAAAGGTGACAATATTTCAATGTTGTGTTCACAACTTGTTTCTGCTGCCCACAAGAGGCTAAACAGTATTTTAAAAACATCCTGATTCCACACCTTGCATCAAACCATGAAAATCTATCAAAGTCTGTTGGCATCCTACTCCAAACTATATCAGATATCACCATGCAGCCTGTAATTCTGCCCCTCTGATCCTTCATTTATGGAATTAAACACACTGTGTTGAAGTAGGCCAAGCCAAAAGGCTGGCGGCCAACACAGGGCTGGACGCTGGATGGCAAGCCACTGCATGAGGGGTAAAGGGACTAATCCCTGGGACCATCCTCAGTGATATGTCAGTTAAAATGTTCAATGTGAGAAACACAGCTGGACACCCACTGTGGGCCAAAGCTACAACAGCAACGCCAGACAGATCTTGCAAGGCCACAGTGAGCACTAAAATCTGAAGTGAAGAACAGTAACCTCACTGTCAATGCTGCCCTGAATACATCACTTATATACAGAACATACACGCTGGCCAATCCCTGCACTCTCTCAGACGCTTAATGTCACCACAAAAATAAAAGTTAAAAACTCCATGAAACAGGAGGGACTTCTTGCGGATATTGATTGGCATTTACAATACCCAATATCAGTGTGCATTACACTACCCACGCTATGCACTGCAGGTAGCACTTTAAGCTAGGATCAGCATCTAGTTTGTATTGAACACAGCCGGATGGTGTCTTCAACAGCTCTGTATGATTTATCAGGAAATGACAAACTCTAAAACACCATGAAGAATACCTGCAAATACTGAAAACATAACTTTGTGTCAGTCTTGGACAGACACTGGAGGACAGAGGACAGATGTTTTCGACTCTAATAAAGGCTGAAAATCACTGAGGAGGGTGGAAGTACTTGCACTCTGACTCACATGACACATATTTTCCATAGCACCAATCCCAGTTTGTTTTTTATTGTTTTTTTGATGAATATTAAACTGCTATCAATAAAACTCACTTTGTATCATATCAGAATACACAAGACGTGATGTCACATGATCCCTTGTGCCAGAGATGGTGAGCACTTTCATGAGACTCACCTGGTTTATGGCAGTCAGCTGACAGGTGGGGGTTCTGAAGCGTGCACCTTCCATCTATAACATTTCAATGGTTACTCCACTACATCTCCAGAGGGCTCAATGACAGATTCTGGTGTCCCAGAGTCAGAACCACCCTGCATTGGGTCAAGAGCTATGCCTGTATCTAACTGCTGCCGTGTTGCAATGTCATGAAGCATAGCTGCAGGTAGTGAAGGCAGACTCTTATTTGCAGTCTCCCCAAAAATAATGAAACATTAAGGGAAAACTTTGTAATCTTTACACAGCTCAAACAGCTCAGGTGCTGCTCCTCACATGACAAACAAAACAGTCCATTATCTCCCGTTCCCCTCACATATATAGCACGTAGGGGTGTAACGGTATTTGTATTCGTCCTGAACTGTCACGGTATGGGTGTCGCGGTTCGGTGCTTGCAGTCATGTGACAAATACGTCTGAGTGAGTTAAAAAAAGTCAAGTCCTCACTTTAATCCAGCTGGCGGTAATGAACCTAAAGGCTGCCAGAAACAGTCATTACAGAAGAAGAAGAAGTAGTTACAAAAAAGGACAAAGAAGAAAAGAGATGAAAAGTGTGGAGTTGGAGGAGGCGCCGGCTTCATTTAAATCAGCTGTTTGGGAGCACTTTGGCTTCCCAGTACAATATAATGGTGACGGCTGGCGAGTGGTGGACCGGACAAAGACTTTCTGCCGGCGATGTTTCACGGAGGTGCAGTATGTTGCTGGCAACACCTCAAACATGCTAACCCACATATAAGACAGCATCACCCTGACATATCTGTCACTGGTGCAAGGAAAAAAAACGTCTTTGATGCAACAACTTATCCCCGCTGCTTTTAAGCCACCTCTTGACATTAACACTGACAGGGCCAAAAACATCACAGAAGCAACTGGCGTATACATATCAACATCTATGCGCCCATATGCCGTGGTTGAGGAGCCCGGCTTCAAAGATGCTTGAGCCATGCTACAGTGTCCCATGCCATGTGCACGAGCAGTGGTGGAGCATGGGCTGTCTACTGCACAAGCTGTTGCACTCACAACACAAGTGGATCTCCCGTTTCACTGAAAGCTACCTCACAGTTACCGCCCACTTCATCACCCCTGAGTGGGAAATGAAAAATCACACCAGCACTCATTCAGCTGAGAAGCTACAAGAGGCAGTAACAGAGTGGAATCTTGAAAAGCCCAGAACCATTGCAGTAATCACAGACAATGCAAGAAAGCATAGTTAATGCAGTAAATGAAGTAGGATTGGGTCCACAAATTGCATGCTTTGCCGACACTTTAAACTTAGCATCACAGAAAGCTATGGCAGTCAACCAGGTATCTGGACTCCTGGGAAAAATACGAAGAGCTGTTTCTTTTTTCCATCGGAGCACAGTGGCTGCACATATTTTGCAGCAGAAGCAGGAGATGCTCCATTTGCCAAAACACTGTCTCATCAATGATGTTCCCACACACTGAAACTAGCTATGAGATGGTTGAGAGTTATCTTGAACAGCAAACAGCTGTTTACTCAGCACTAACAGAGAGGTCCCTCAAGAACAAGGAAATAGCCAATCTTACTGATCAGGAGGTTAGCGTTGCAGTGTGTGGTTGAGATCATGAAGCCAATATTGAGCACTGAAATAGCACAATCAGCTTCTATGATCTTACCACTGAAAACAATGATCTTGAAATCCATGGAACAAAATGATGAGGACATTCCTACCATCAGGGAAATCAAGCATGCGGTCAGAGAAAATCTGTAAAACAGGTACTCTGACCCTGGGCTTCAGGATTTCCTTCACAAGGGCACTGCTTTGGATCCAAGGTTCAAGACACTTCCCCACCTGGAGCCTGCCTGCCAACAAAAAATCTATGAGGATCTCGTCACAGAAGTCCTGAGCAGAGCTGAACAGGTATGTATTGGTTTTATACTAATGATGATGTTTTTCTATTTTTATAACAACTTCTCTCATGTCTTAACTTGAACTGTTAAACTCTGCACTCACCTATTATTACTTGTTTTTATCATTTTCTACTGCAGGATGAGACCAGAGACTACAGAGGCCAGTCCATCAACTTCATTTCCAGTGACGGCACAGTTTGAGGCACCATCTTCCCCTCCACCAAAGTCAGCCATGGCAGAACTTTTTAGCCCACTCTTTAGAACAGAGCAGAGTAACCAGCCAGATTGGAGGCAGCAGTCAAAGGATGAAGTGTATGCCTACATGGCAAAGGACTGTATTTCAACTGATTCCAACCTGCTTGCCTGGTGGAAGGCTCGGGATTCTCCTCATCCTAACCTAGCCATGTTAGCAAAGCATTACCTGGCTGTATCTGCCGCCTCAGTCCCCAGCGAGAGGGTTTCTCGACTGCAGGGGATATAGTTACTGCCAGAAATAAGCTGCCATTTCACCACACATCCGGTATCCAATCAAATCTGAAAACCTGCCTACTCATACATCACATAAAAGGAAGACTGTTGAGGCGCACTTCCTCTTTAAGCACCAGAACAAGATGGCTTCCACAAAGGACTCAAACTCTGACAGGTAATGGCTTTCATTACATACTGTTAGGTTTTTTTTTAAGAAACAGACTTCATTCTGAGTCTTTCTCAGCTGATAATAAAAATAAAGAAAGAGAGAATATCTTAGCACATATTGAATGCTTCCTTGCACTGTGGTGAATTTTTGTTTTTGGTCCTGCATTGATCATATCCAGGATCTGATGTTTACATGAGACATGAAAAACCTGGATATTCATTATCCTGTTTACATAATCATAAACAGAATATAGCAGCAGCTTCTGATAAAATGCATGCAGGTGTCATCTCACATTTCAGTCCCTTATTGCTTTACACACTTACCATAACACAGCAGAATTATGATACTTGTGCACATGTAAACACACTCATTAAATATCACAAAACAAATGAACAAAAAGAAGCAAACAAGAAGACTGAATACATGAAATGGTAAAAATGACATAACTTATGTGCTGATTAAATGTGAGTGTCTGGAAATATATTTTGAATTTATCAAGACAACAGGAAGGGACGGATGTTGTAAACCTGTGACCATGTAACCTGAGAGAATGTGCTATTAATGAGAATATAAAATATTGTTTAAACAAATGCCATGACAACAATCTTTGTCACATAAACAAAATGATATTATGGATTAGTTTTCATTTGATATTAGCTCACTGAGAGCAGAAAGAGTGCAGAAAAGATGACATATCTTTGGTTACTCTTGCTGTGCTCCCATTGAGGGTGATGGTCCTCAAGTCATTTTTCCACTAAAGATCTTTCCATCCATTCATTTCAATTATGCAAGTTGCATAACTCTGCTTTCAGCGGGCCGTAAGCCGGCCTAGAGTGCCTTAACATCGACCTTTGCACCACAGCGTTAGAGTATACAGTACAGTAGGGCTGCCACAAACGATTATTTTGATAGTCGACTAATCACCGATTATTTTGATAGTCGACTAATCACCGATTATTTTTTCCGATTAGTTGACTAATCGGATCATACGTAAATTGACTGTAAAACATATAGCTTATCGCACCAGCATTCAGCTGATCAGATCATTATCTTACAGCTTGAAGTATGAGCTAACTGAAAATAAAAACAATTAATATGATACCTCATAAACCTTTTAATGAGAGTCCATTGCCCCGAGAAACGGCGAGGTCCGGGCTCGCGGGCGCTTTCCAAGCCGACCCAGAGCGGGTCGCGGCACACCGCCACGGAGGAAATGTAGAGGTCCCATGAGGGGATCCTCCCGCACCGTGCGGCCGTCCCTGACCCGAGTTGAATCCCCCGGGCAGACTGCGCGGAAGTTGCGGAAAAATCGTGGTGATTGGTTAAAATTACAACACCGCCCTGAATTCGCGGGGATTCACTGAAGTTGCGTTGAAGTTGCAAATCACAAACATCGTGAATTCCTGGAGGGTCTGTGTTATGGTATCATTTACGGTACAGTCAGGCCTAACGCCGATTACCACTACTGCGCATGTGTGTAGGTGTGTGTGTGTGTCTGTATATGTGACAGAAAGGCAGACACGGCAGTGGAAGCTGCAGTTTCGAGAGAAAAGCAAAGTAAAAAAAAACGATGCGTCGCCTACTAAATTAGTTGTCGACGATTTTGTTCGTCGACATAATCGTGACTAATCGACTAATCGTGGCAGCCCTACAGTACAGTCAGTGATTCTCGAGGTTTGCGGTATGGCACAACAGTAAAAACTGAAATGGCATATCTGCAACAAGTCAAGATATGTTTAATAGAATCAGGTAGTGCCTCATTTAAAAACACACGAGGTGGAGGGGCTCGTGGAGAACGACTGGAATGACTCTCAATGAAATCTCAAACAATGGTAACAAAATTCCATGCATGCATTATTCCATTATTTGTTCCCCAAGACTGGGAACAAAATGATTTCATCTCACAGGCTACACTGCAGCCACATAGCAGGAACCACAGTACAATGCCACACATTAACATGTGTTATTGATACTGTTTGGTAATTAACAGTTCTCTGTAGATTGTTGGTTGTAGATGACATTACAATGAAACTGCATTATGTTACTGGATTTAAGGACTGCAGGAACTCAGTCTCAAATAATAACCAGCATAAACAAACAGTCATGGTTTGCTCCTGTCAAGACTACTGCAGTACAGCTGTGAGAGGGCTTCATCACTTGAATATAGGTATATTATTTTGTGGTCAACTGTAATTCATCTTGGGAAGACAGTCTCTTCATATGTTCATGCTTCACTGTTGGATCACACCCTCTGAAAAACAGAAGTTTTCTTGTAAAAATAGAAACAGTATTTCTGCTAGAGAATATAAAGTGAGAGCAGCGTGTTCTCAGCGGACGTGACTATTGTTTGACTGCGGGCTGAGGAAATGTACACTACATTAAATGCGTTAATCATGACGAAAGATAATCCTCAGGGAGGTTTTGAGTTTGCATTAACCTAGAAACATGGCGAATTAAATAAATCTATCTTTTATAAAATAGCTCTAAAAAAAAGCCTGGTTGCTCTACATTGAAGTAAATAAAAGAAGCTGATACCATTTGAGAATTTATGGTATTTAGCTAAGAGCCTGTGTAGGACTGTATCCAGTATTAGTGGTGAGAATTATACTGTAGTGAGCTCAATTAATCCCATAGTACTAAAATGTAGTGATCAAACATTGCCCGATCCTGTGGCTCTTAAACGAGTGCACCCAAATGGATTTTAACATTCCTGTGCTCATGTGGTACAGTCAGAACACAGATGCAGAACACAGGCCCACACACAGCAGCGTGCCATGAATAGCAGTCACACGTGCTCTGTGCTGTGCTGTGCTGTACAGTATGTAGGTTGATTTCTTCCTCCACCATTAGCTTTACTTCAAAGCCTTTTTTTTTCTTTTTTTTTTTCTGCTCCAGTCCCCTGGGCTCCTCCGTCCTCTTTTCAGGGTTTGTCTCACGTCAACAGCTATGCAGTGAGCAGATCAATTACACAATGCATCTGTGTGAGCAAAATTACTATAAACAAGCTCTGGCTCGGTGTTAGCACTCCCACATCACACCCTGTCAGGCTCATATTATGTACCACAGGCTTTCAAATGGAAAACCATTTTTTGCAACTACACCATTAGCAGCATGTAATATGATGCACCGCTTAAGTGGAAGGAGTATGTCTTAAAATTCATGTTCCTGTAAACTGGACTTGTACATCTGAGGTTCTGCCTGCTTTAGCCTAGTCTGTAATGAGCAACTATAATAAAGGAGATAAGAAAAGGCTTGAAACAGCCTCATTACAGAAAGTCTCACTCCTTCTTTGATTTTATCTGCCACTTAAAAACAACGGACACAAATGAAGTCACAGCAAGAACTCAAGGGAAGAAAATCTATTGAAGACAGCAGTCATGTGAGTTACTGTTGGTCAAATATAAGCCGGTACAAAGGTCTTCCATAATGTCTTTAACAAAATGTCATCTATGACAACCGGGCTCTGCTCAAAGGTTTCTGCTTCTTAAAAAAAGTTTTTCATGCTTGCTCATGGGGAGAATTGTTGGGTCTCTGTAAATAACATTATCAGAGTACAGTCTAGACCAGGGGCCAGTATAGGGGGGCCGCAGAGATAATAATTGACAATTTTCACCTAAATAATTTGTGGGAATTAAAAAACTAAAACTAATATTGAGTAAAGAAAAAAAAAAACTACTTACAAAAAAAATTATTCCATTCGTTTGATATTATTAGTGAAGCAGAGTGGATCCATTTGTCACAGTGACGAGGCCTCGAGCTCGAGATCCTACAGCTACTCCTTCCACTTTGCAGAGGTCATCATCATATCACAGCAGCCAGGTACCTGCCATCCTGGAGCTGAAGGTTTAATAAGAATAGAAAATATAAGCCTCATCAACATCAAGGATCATAATTATACATGATCTTTTTATCAACATAAACACATATGGTCTAATAATCCAGTATATAAAAGTTATTATAGGCCAGGCCTCCTGGTTTACACCGTTGCTGTTTCTTTGACTGTGTTATGCTGCAATATGACAACATAGCCATGTCACATTTATCACTTCCTCCTTAAGTACATATTTTAACTAATACATGATTCTTAGTTATTAGTTAGAATATTTTGACTGTCCCGTGGCCTGCATGGTCAACCTGCAGCTGATCAACCTCTTTGGCTCTTCATGGGCTTCATTCAGCTAGCATCCACTCATGTTCTGTCCTTTTAGCACCTCCACAGCACCAAAACCTCACATCTGTGTATTCATTTGTTATTGATGTTGCTGATCCAGGGCTGCAACTAACAATTATTTTAATAATTGATTAATCTGTCAATTATTTTTGGAATAATCGATTAATATGTGAAGAACAATAAAATAATGCCCTTTCAATAAAAAGGTCCCATGTGTTTTTGGCTCATTTTCCTCACACATACCACTTATCAAATCAAATCAAATCAGATTTTATTTGTATAGCCCAAAGTCACAAAGTACATTTGCCTTTACAATCTGTACAGGGAGTGACACCCTCTGTCCTTAGACCCCCTTATCAAAGCAAAGACCCTCCAGAAAGTTGAGGGGAACCTGTCCTTCAATAGAAATTGTACTGTATTTATGAAGTTATTCTGTCACTCTGCTCTGTGATCTACGGTGGCCCTGAAGTGCAAAACACAACAGCAAATTCAAAAACACAATAGCAAATCAAATAACACAACAGCAAATCGAATAACACAACAGCACATTCAAAAACACAATAGCAAATCAAATAACACAGCAGCAAATTCAAAAACACAATAGCAAATCAAATAACACAATAGCAAATCAAATAACACAACAGCAAATGTCAAAAACACAATAGCAAATCAAATAAACAGCAGGCAAATTCAAAACACAATAGCAAATCAAACACACAATAGCAAATCAAATGAACAACAATTAGCAAAATTCAAAACGGAAAGGGGTAGTACCCATAGACATATATACATAGACGCCCGCATTGAGCGCTGAATCGTACGTAAAGCGGCGCCACCATATTGGTTCGGGCCAGATCTGCCCGTAAACTAATACAAGGAATGGACTGAAATTCATAAGCGCCTTTCTACAAAGTGCTTAAGTTAATGTCTCTTATACACCCATTCACACACACACTAATATATCTGGGAAACAACAGGCACCAAAAACAACGTATGTAACTTTTAAAGTTTTACTGGATGATAAATATTGAAATATTTATATTTAACATTTAATCTGTGTCTATAATAAACCAGATCCTGAAAATGTAAGTTGACATGAGGTTTTCTGAATAAAGAGCACACACACACAGCACACACATCATACACACACACACAAACACACACACAACAACACACACACACAACACACACATATATATAATATAATATAGATAGATATATATATATATATATATACTATATGTGGTGTGGTGTGTGTGTGTGTATATAGTTCCCGTGTAGTGCTCTTTATTGCAGAAACCCTCATGTCACATCTACATTTCAGGATCTGGTTTTATAGACCAGATTAAATGTTAAATATAAATATTTTCAATATTTATCATCACAGTAACAGGTGTTACAACACATTGGTAGCTGTAAACACTCAGCATTAGAAAAATACATACGTTGGTTTGGTGCTTACATAAGGAGTAAACATTTTATCGTCCACTTTAAAAGTTACCTACGTGTTTTTTTTGGTGCCGTTTGTTTCCCCAGATATATTAGTGTGTGTGTGCATGGGTGTTAGAGACATGAACTTCGAACTTTTTGTAAAAGGCGCGCTTTAGAAGTTCAGTCCAGTTTTTATTAGTTTTTACGGGCAGATCTGCCCGAACCAATATGGCGGGCGCCGTTTACGTAATCGCGAACCAACGACCACCCGCCTCAATGCGGCGTCTATGTATATATGTCTATGTAGGTACCCACGGGCGACATGAATCGGTCGCTGATTGGACTGGTGGTCCTCTAAACCGGAAAGACATGGCTTACGTGTTTTTCAGAATATGAGCGCTGTGAGTGACAACGTACCTGCTGCTATTAAAGAATATTTTGATGCACGACATGGATACGTGTTTACTACGGAAACGCATATGATATTCACTGGATTAATTTTTTTTGTTTTTGACACTTAATCTCGTAAATTACGAGAAAAGAATCTTGTAATTACGAGAATAAGGAAAGGTGCCTCATTGGCCACTGCACTTCGGAAAAGTGAAAGAAGATATTGGCACTTCCGGGCAATCACGACCTTAAGCGAAACGTTGTTTAACAACCACAAAACGCCTTTTTCACTGTAGTAAGACAGCAACGAGCTACAACCTAACGTTCATCACAACAGCCATCCTCGGAGCCACACCAAAACATTAGTGTTTACTAGACCTATTCATAATTTCCTGGGATTTTTTATTAGGAATATTAATCAATAACTTCAATATGATACAGTACTGCAGTAACGCTATCTACAACTTCAAAATCTAGTGCCCGACTACATCGGTTTGTACGGTAAAGCGTGTGAGTGCTTCATGAATGCCTTAAAGTGCACCTCGGAAACTCAGAAATCAAATAATAATCTGTTTTCTAAGATATGCAGATTTAGAAAAGTCATTAAATAAACAAATCAATTGTTTTCTGAAATTCTTGTTCTACATGTTCCCAGCTACCTACTTCTAGGTGCCCGACTACATCAGTTTGTACGGTAAAGCGTCTTCACAGTGACGCTTTACCGTACAAGGTGCAGGTGCAGTGAAAGAACGTGAAAATCACCCCAGAAGTAGCTGGGAACATGAGAACAAGAATCAGGTGGAGTTTGTCCAGAAAACAATTTGATTTGTTTATTTAATGACTTTTCTAAATCTGCATATCTAGAAAAGAGATTATTATTTGATTTCTGAGTTTCCGAGGTGCACTTTAAGGCATCATGAAGCGCTCGCACGCTTTACCGTACAAACTGATGTAGTCGGGCACTAGATTTTGAGTGTAGATAGCATTACTGCAGTACTGTACTATTGAAGTTATTGATTAATATTCCTAATAAAAATTCCCAGATTATGAATAGTCCTAGTACACACTAATGTTGTTGGTGTGGCTCCGGGTGGCTTGTTGTGATGACGTTAGGTGTGCTCGTTGTCTGTCTTACTACAGTTGAAAATATGCGTGTTTTGTGTTTTAACAACGTTCCGCTTAAGAGTTATTGATCCCGGAAGTGCCAATATCTTCTAACTTTACCGAAGTGCAGTGGCCAATGAGGCACCTTTCCTTATCTCGTAATTACAAGATCTTTCTCGTAATTACGAGATAAAGTGTCAAAAAACAAAAAAAATTAATCCAGTGAATATCATGCGTTTCCGTAGTAACACGTATCCATGTCTGCATCAAAATATTCTTTAATAGCAGCAGGTACGTTGTCACTAACAGCGCCATATTTTGAAAACATGTAAGCCATGCTTTCCGGTTAGAGGACCACCAGTCCAATCAGCGACGATTCATGTCGCCCGTGGTACCTACCCTTTCCGTTTTGAATTTGCTAATGTGTTATTTTGATTTGCTATTGTTGTTGTTTGATTTGCTATTTGTGTTTTTGGAATTTGCTGTGTGTATTTGATTTGCTATTGTGTTTTTTTGAATTTGCTGTTGTTTTTTGATTTGCTATTGTGTTTTTGATTGCTGTTGTGTTTATTCGATTTGCTGTTTGTGTTTTGATTTGCTATTGTGTTTTTGAATTTGCTGTTGTGTTATTCGATTTGCTGGTTGTGTTATTGTGATTTGCTATTGTGTTTTGAATTTGCTGTTGTTATGTATTCATTTGCTGTTGTGTTATTTGATTTGCTATTGTGTTATTTGATTTGCTATTGTGTTTTTGAATTTGCTGTTGTGTTTTGCACTTCAGGGCCACCGTAGTGATCCCTGCACTCTGTTCTACAGACACAGCTATCTCTCTCTGTTGTCCCTCCCCCACAAGACCCCAGAGTCCTTTGATTGGCTAGAATACATCATAGATACCATCCACTGATTGGTTTGAAAATGAATGTCACCAACTCACACATAATCCGTTTGTGATGCACACTGGTGCAGATCCACTGGCCACCAAGCATCGCAAGAACGCACGAGATCTCACGATTTCACGCATAATCGTGCAATATTGCCGCATGTTTTTTCTGGTGTCCTTATAAAAGGATGTGAGGTGTCATAAATGATAGGTTGATTTTGGACCTCCAGAATCAACTTCTCCTCATCCATAGGGTCAATGGGGTCAAAAGACACCTGAAAACCTCTGACCTGTTGACTTCAGGTTGCCCCCGCTCATTATGATGTGTTCTTGTAATGAAACTCGATCCGTGGTGAACACAGAGTATTTTATTTCCTTCCCCGCACAATCTGCTCTGTGCTGAATTTATGCGCCGTGCTCCGGCGTCCGTGAAAAACAGAAGCTCTGCGTATGTGTTGTGGAGGGCTGCCAGTCGCTGCAGTTGTTCTAGGCTCGTGACGCAGCAAAACTGGAGACTGTGTGAGCTGACACATTGACTAACATTGAAACATCGTTCCGCATGCAGTGTATTTTAGGGGTAATAGTCATGCGACACAACAAATCGATAATGAAATCCGTTGCCAACTCTTTTGGATCTTCGATTGGTTGTTGCAGCCCTATGATCCACACACTCTTCTTGTGAGTAAAGTTTGTTAGGGTTATACATGTCTTCTGTGACTCTCTTCTCGCCCGTTCAGTTCATTTGTTATTATCTGCTGGATATACAAATGCTGTGCAGGAAGTGTTGAGTTTCATTGACAGCAGCGACACACCTTAGGTGGAAGCGCCTCATAGCCCTGCCCATTTCCTTTTGGTGCTCATGTGAACCAATTCGGGCTGCTCGCAGCACACTCTGCAGTGATAGTTTTGGGGTCTGTTCCATTTTTTTTGATGCAGCGAGAAATTCTGCCAAGAAAAGACCCTGATGATCTATTATAAATGATAGAAATGAAATATTAAATGATCAGATTCTGATAAATGATGAAATATACCCACCCTTTTGATTTTTCTTTCTCCCTCCCAACTGTTGATTCCCCAGCCTCCCCCTCATGATGAAACATTGAAACTCATATCCGCCCATTCACACGAAATAGTGTCACTGTTGTTTGTGATAGTCTTTTTTAAAATGTCCTACTTGTTATTATTATTATTATTATTGTTCTTTTAACTTTTAACATAGAAGCAGAAGAAGCATCTTGAGAAAGACCCTTGCACAAGGTCGCCTTGAACATCGAGGATGTTTGCTCCCCTGGTGGCTGGACATGGGACCTGCCCCACTGCCACCTCTACTGGACTTGTAGGCTACTTATTTGTTATTAGTTGATTAAATTATTTACATTATTAATATACTGTATACACACACACAATGGTAAATGGACTGTACTTATAGAGCGCCTTTCTAGTCTTCGACCACTCAAAGCTCTTTGACACTACATATCTCATTCACCCATTCACACACATTAATTCACTGATGGCACTGGCTGCCATGCAAGGTGCCAACTGCTCATCAGTTTAAGGAGCTAACCATTCATACACATTCACACACCGATGGCACAGCCTTCAGGAGCAGTTTGGGGTTCAGTATCTTGCCTAAGGACACTTCGACATGCAGACCGGAGGGGCCGGCAATCGAGCCACTGATTATCTGATTAGTGGACGACCCGCTCTGCCTCTGAGCCACAGCCGCCACACAAACACATATCCATCTGTATACACAGGTTTAGTTTAGTTTTGTTCAGACTTCCATATTCTCATCCTTTGTTACCTACGGACCTATCTGCTTGGACTCATGTTGTATTCATCGTGTCCTCTTTTTTTTTTTTTGTCTTTGTCCCACTGTCCCACACCCTATTGGACAAGACAAAAAGACTAAAATATAAGACACTAAAACATAATCAAAGTAATTAAGGCCTGGTTCCCTTTGCGGCTGAAAAAAAAAAATCCCTGCCTTTTGGAACAGTTTGACATCGCTTCCTATTTGCTGATCTCCCCAGCTGAAGAGTGTAAACAGTAAAAATGAGTTAAAAGTGGTAACACTGTTATCTGTTTCCCTCGAGGGCCTGCTCGATGTGATGAATCTCTGGAGAGGGAGGCATTAATTATGTCGAACAACAAAGGAGGACGGACACTTTCAGAGCGTGACAGCCAATATACTGTATGTCACAGATAAAAATGAAATGTTGGTGGAAAACAGGGCAGTGCTGTCAAACGCTTTAGAGAGATGTCACATTATTCCAGGGCGGGCACTGTGGCTCCTAAGGGCCGTCAATATTCACTCACCAGTTCTCTCAGGACGCACTCTTTTACAAGAGACAGTTTATAGAAATAATGCCAAAAATACCAAGAAATCCCAGCGCCAGAATGTATTAAATAAACCAGTGTGTGTGTGTGTGTGTGTGTGTGTGTGTGTGCGTGCATAATGAGAGGGCGCACGGAATCAGCTGGCTGATTGGGCAGTTGTGGGACAGAGCTCCATTCATTAGGGAGCAGGAACAACATAACAACAGAGATCCCGAGAGGCACCTGCTATGCCAAAGCAAACAAGATCAGCTTTTTATTCAATCTACCTGTTTTCCATTAAGTTAATTATGGCGCACAGAACAGGAGAGGCAAACAAAACAAAAGTGAAATCATCCTGTCGCTTTCAGCCGGCTCAGGCGCTCAGAGGCAGAGGGAGGCGAAGGAAACAAGCTTGGGCTAGTGGAGCCTCTAATTGACTGAAGGGCCGCGGTGCAGTGAGTGGCAGCAGGTCAGCTGTGGCTCACCAGTGACACAGTAACCCTCAGATAGGCACACTAACAAAGAGGAAGGAGGGGGTTGGTTTGTGCAATGCCAAAGAAAACACTTCACTCTTTCTTCCTCCTCCTCCTCACTTCCTGCTCTCTGCATGCACCAACCTCTCTCCGTTTCTCCTCTCTGCTTTTATTCTCACATCTTGCCTTTTCACAGATACTGTAATTCTGCACCGACTTCCACTGAGCATGTTTGTGTTAGGAACTCATGTGTATACACACACTGCACCTCCGAGAGGCGTGTTGTCATTTCTTTATCTTTCGTAGACAAACATGGGAACGTAGCTGATGGCTGCATGAATCTTCCCATTCTTCTGTTCTAGTACCTGTGTGCTGGTATCACAGGCATCAGATCAGTTTCTGTCAGGCCTGCTGCAAAAGAATGCTTTGCACCCTCAGTTTAATATTTTGCACAAAACTGAACAATAAAGGCCAAATAAGAGGTGGAAGTGGTGTCTGGCGTCTGTCATATTTTGCAGCTCAACATGCAAAAGTTCTGGGTGGAAATGATTAAATACTCTCTCAGTCAGGCACATCTCTACTCTCAGAGCTCTGAAACAGCTGTAACACTTACAGAGCTCAGCAAAAAAAAAAGCTTTGCCTCAGGAAATGTGTGGATGGTTCCAGGTGTCACGATGTGAACCATCCACTAGTTACTACAATAACAATGATTATATCTGATCAACACTACTTTATCAATATTTTCTAATGTAACTCAGCAAATATGTATGTGGTCACACGGTTTAGTTATCAATGTTTGTCCAGTCCAGTTTGCACTGCAGTCTGTTTCAAGAATAAAACATGAGACATGAGTTCCGAAATGATGCTATGATGAGCCCTGCTAACCGGACATCTGCTTCATAAACAAACAGAATATCCAGTTACTCTCTGAGGTAATGACGCACACACTGTTGAGCGATAACTCGATTAAAACAAAATAAGTACTATCCAAGGAAATGATGCCCGGCAGGGCTTAAAGCCAACAGCTGCAAAGTTCCTTCACCCAAGTCAAACTTTGAAGTTAAAAAAAAGATCTGTGCTTTAATGACAGCACACCTGACTCAACACTAAAAATATCACTCTGCCATCTCCACCATGTCACATCCTGAAATATAGAACATGTAAACAAATAGGAATAAGTCCACTGGAAGTCAACTTTAATACATCTGAATTTACAATTTCAGCTTTCTTTAATGAAAAATCTGAGTGTTATGGAGCTGTTAGACCACCTTGTTAATACAGGTGTGTACCTCTTTAATACAGGTCTGGCTCCAGGCTACTTGCTGGAGTAGTGAACTGTGTTCCATTACATATAAGAGTCTACTGCTGTGACTGATTGTTTTCCAGGTATTAGTCAGGCTAAGGCTTGGTATGTGATGTCTTAGAACATAGCGTTTAATGGCTACATTGCAAAGAGCTGACACGGGGTTTCTGTCACGACGCTCAATGTCTTTATTTTCATATCTGTGTATCCTCCTGGCCATCCTATGCCCCACAGAGCCTCCCCACAGAGACACATACTGCAGGTTATTTACTAGATATTGGAAATTTAAGAAACTTTTTTTTGCAGCCAGGGAATAAGCTGCTTATGCTGAATGTTCACACAGTGAGCAGGCACAGCCTCATGATCTATTTAGAGCCAGAGCACAGCGGCATTTCTGATGAGAAAAGCATATTCTGATTAGAAGATGACATCTCAAAAGCTTTTCTGTGGGCCAATCCTTTTCTGCTGCAGTTGTGTGACCTTATTTCAGGAAACAAAGAGGGTTTCCTGTCAGCTTGGATTATCTGATTTGAGAGGATCCTTATGTTACAGATACGTTGTTGTGAAGGAAAGATAAAGTGATGGAAAGTGCAGAGTGGAGAGCAGAGAGGTGGCTAGAACACCACGGATACCTAGGCCTGGGACGATAACAAATTATTGCCGATAAACGATATTATTGTCAACATGATAATATATCATGTTCATATCATATTCCTTTAATGTGTCATCTTTCACTCTGTTGTCAAGTTCTGGAACTTGACTATCTGTCAAACGTTTGCAGCATGTCTCTACATGTTGGCTTTTTAACTGTATTAAAGGGCAGCAATTCTTTTGCGATGTAGTGAACTACACTTTCTGTGAGCGCACACCATTTTGCGCTGTTCAGTTTATATTTACTTTGTCGACTAAACGCCTCAGTGAGTGTTGATTGTCAGGACGAAGGCTCGGCATCTCGAGGTGCAGTTTTTTTCCCCAGCTGGGAAAACTGGGTGGGGTGGTTATGCTTTAGGTGGGCATGCAGGTTTGTTGTGTTGCCTTTTTTTGTTGCCACCACTTTTGGGCAAATTCGGCATACTAGCTTGTCCGTGTTAATGGGTTCACCTTGCTCATTCGCTTTGAATCCAAATATTCCCACATCGGGGCTGTGGCTTTTGGCTTTGCAATCATCTTTTTTCCTTGCTGCACTCTGTGTGTGTAGCCAATGCTAGCGGTCCAGCCTTCCCCCACAGAGACAAAGAGACTGGATGACTGACAAGAGGGTTCACTCGGTTCATTCCGCTATGGAACAAAAGCATGCTGAGACCGAGCACGGAGTCTATGGAAGAATTATTCTATCTTTATTCAAGAGCGCACATTTTCAGTTTGAGAGCATGATTTTTCCTTCTCGTGCTCAGATTTATTCTCCTCGTGCTCAGATTTTGTGCCCGTACTCAGATTTCTGCTGCTTTCTTTCAAAATGTGTGCTTGGACTCAAAACATCACATGCTTGTGCTCACATTTCTTCTGCTTGGACACAAACATTTCGCTCGCACTCAAACATGTCCTGTGCGCTCTCAAATTTTTTCTGCTCGCGCTCAAAACAGCACGTCCTCTCAGGTTGAAGTGTCTGCTCAGACTGAAGGATGTCCCGCCCTGCGCTTAAATTACTGTGTTTCACCAGCCAATCGGGAGACAGCTAGAGTCTGGCCCAATCTTGGGAGTGTTCCTTTGCCGTTTTTTAGCGCTCCGCAGGGGCGGGTATATGGTCTGTTTGTAAAACTGCTCTTAAAATACACCAATTTACCATACTAGCCAGCTATCTGAATTGTCACCTATTTAAGACGCCAGCTTATTTATGTATAATTAATCTTAAATAATCCTAAAAAGAGTTAATCGTCATTTAGATATCATATGATTCGATTTATCGTAGACTGTTTCTAATTTTATATTAGCGGGATGTTTTATATACTATGAATACGCCTTATGGCATAGCTGTTTTATGGTAGCTGAGTGGTTAAGTACACTGCCACCTAATCAAATAGGATTTATGCATTAATCAATAAAAATAACACCAGAGTTTGTTTAGGATGAGGCAAGATAGTGTGATAAATGATGTGTCCAGTGGACTGTTGGATGAGTACTAGACCTAATCCTCTCTGGATCCTGAGTGTCTGTGAGCAGCATGGGCCCATCGCCAAGGCCCTGCTCATTTATTCATGATTTCTGATCCCTTCTCGTATGGCCGACCCAATCCTGGCTCTGACAGGTCAGCACTCCCGGAGCCAGACGGCAGTCCCTCAGGACTGAGCTCAACAACATGCCAGAGCCTCATTTCCTGCCCTGCCCCTGCCTCTCCACCACTCTCTGTGCCAAAACTGTGTGGCCTCAGACCAGACCTGTTTCACTGTTTACAAAGGCTGAGGTCAGTTCAGCTTCTCTTCAGTCAACTGAGACGATCATTGTAGCTACTGTTTGGATTGTGTTGATACTAGTGTTTCACTTATTTACACAGCAGGAACATTTTTTCTTCACCCTGAAGTTGCACCATGTCCTCACACCTGGATGGAAAGAAATATTCAGGCATACTGATGTGAACATTTTCAAGAAATTTCCATGAGCAATCATTGGACATGTTAACAATCAAGAGGTGATTAATAGGTGATCCCATCATCCCGCTATAGCATGCCCCATAATCACCCAAATGATGTAGAATTTGAGCAATAAATTCAATAAACATCATCTTCTTCCAGTGGTGGTTCTCCATGCAGTCTGACACGCAGCTCTGTATCGGCTCAGCCTCTGGATATATCACAAAACCACACAATCTCCTGACAGAGTTACTTTATGTCAGGGCTTTTCAGTCTCACACTGTTGCCCCCAAAATCAGACAACTGCTTCCCTCCCCTCGACCCCTGGATACAATTTGAATTTTTTCCAAAAGAATCAGGGGAAGTTCTATGTAGATTAGATTCTAAGTAGATTTATAGATCTTTATCCATACATATATCAAAATATGTATGTTATGTCTGTGTGTTCAGATTTAGATTTGACTCAGATGACTGTGAACTTCAACAGAAATATCTGTTAACTTTCCTGTTTTTAGAACACCAGTATGCATCGGTCCTGTTCAGTTCATGCAGTATCTTTCCTTCATGTGTCTCCAATTACACAGAGGCACCATCGTTACCAAACAATATTACATGTCCTGATATTTCACAGTGAATGTCCATTGTCTTCTACACTGTCAGTCAATATATACTCAATTGATTAAATTATAAATGGAGATTAACTGCTAATTGATTACTTAATTACATCCTTACCCTGGCTGCAAATAACAATGATTACACTTTTAGAAATATTCAGATGAATGATTTCATCTACAATAACATTAACAATAATGACAAATTGACTCCATAAAATAGCAGAGCTCAAACTGAATACAAATTCAATTTACAAAGATACAAAGATTTTGAGAGAAAAACAGGAAACACATTACAGAGTCGATATCTGGTGGTTTTCCTTGATAATTGTGATTGTGAAAATCGGTTGAATTTCTATTAATGACTTGATGAACGGTTTCAGTGCTAATTGTTTCAGAAACTCAGCTGCTTCATTTGGAGACTCACAAGTACTCACTTTTGAAGTGCTAAACTCCTAAACTTTACATTTATTTGGCTTTTATCCAAAGATTTGTTTTCTCTGAGAGAAGATGTGTAGATTTTGATTTTGTAGATGTGTGCGGAACTTGTTCCGCCATTGTGAAGCCGGGACAGCAAACAGTGGTCCCCCCCCAGAAGTAATAGCGGGCTGATTGGCAGTAGCCAATGGACGGGCTGGGGTTTGACCATGTTCTGGATGTACAATGGGACTAAGCCGTTTGCAGCATGTTAGGCAGCATAGGTTACTGCAATCTGTATGATCTGCAGAGGTGAGTTGGCTCATGCACATGTACCAGTATATGTTTGATGGCACAAGATCACCTGGACGAGAATTTGTTCTGCCTTCTGGGTGAGGAACGTACATATCCTCCTGATGTTGTGGAGAAAAAATTAATGAATCCTGTGTGATTCATTCTCCACAACTTCAGGGGAATACATACGTTCCTCACATGGAAGTCAGTGAAGGTTCTGGTTGGAGACACCTTCAGAAGGAACAGCAGCTCATTCTTGTTGAGGTATACATATATACATTTGTTTGTGTTCCATTTGGAGGAGCGCTGTGTAATCCTTTGTGCACAGGAGCAGGAAATGCTAATCTTACCCAGATGGTCATGTGTTAGTTCAGGCAGGTGGAGGGCATATGGACAACAGACCACTAACCCAAATGCTGCTTCCGCCACCTAGGAGAAGGCTCAGAAGGCCTGGCATGCTACATGTTACTTCCTCCAAGCCTGCCAAGGACACACACACACATTCTGTCTAAGGCAGATCACTCATAAGTATGAACACTACACACACATACATATCCACTCATACAGCTTTTCTTGGAGAAAATTGAAGCTGACGAACTGGCAAGCATGACTCTATAATCCCAGCTTTAGGGATGTTCGGGGGAGAGAGAGAGAGAATCGATGGCAAATGAGGGGACGGTGCACCCGTCCATAGCAACAGATGAGAGCCTGACATCAGGACTCATGCAGGGAGGGGAAGGGGGGGGTGTAGATGGAGCAGTGTCCTGCTGTGAATCGCCCTTTCTACCTCCAGTCTTTTATTCCTTCCAGCCCGGTGCCTGGCAGCTGAAACAGACTCAGTGGCTGCTCCTTAACTGACCGTCACAACATCAGGTCAGGGTAACTGTGACATTAAAGCAACACCAGGCCACAGGACACCACAGACACAGGCACTGCTAACTCTACCACTCTACGTCTGGCTGAAGCAAAGGTCTGTCTCTGCATTAGTAATCATCTCTAAACATGACAGCTTAGACTGGACCCCCTTAATCAATTATCACTGACTACTACAGTACTGTATTGTACTGAATGTAATACTGATTTTGTTCATTTGGATCATTAGCCACGAGTCATAGCCACATCTCTGCTTCATTAATGGTCACAAACATAAGCACCAGACTGAATCATCCTATTGGGCAAAAAGTCTGCAAGGCTGACCATGAAATAGCTATGGCCCTGGTTCAAGTCCAGCCTTGGTGAATGAATGCCCTCTAACTTTTACTTCATGTCTAGCTTCTGCTAAAAAAAAAAAAATACTTGGAAGCAACGGATGAGTGTGAAGAGACAGATTTTTCACTTCTATCAACTCACTGAAGAGTAAAAAAACCTGAGGACATTCTCATTCATTACTGTCCTCCGACATGAAACACAGTTTTTAACTCTTTAAGTAGTTCATCTCTAAATTAATCAGTGAATGAATTATCATAACCTCTATGTCAAAAACTCTATAATATATGTATATTACTTACCTTACTTATTCCAGCTCACATAAAAGCATGGGATATACCATTTGTAATATGTGACATGTTGTGGCTGCATACTTTTCTGCAAACGATGACTTGAAGGTGTCTGTGGTGACGAGAGTTCCTTAAAGACGTCAGAGGAATAGAAATCTACAATGAGGCGACTCCATGCAGATGGAATATTATGTGATAATTAAAAACTCCAGAACAGATATTAAATGGACCTTATGCTGAGACTGTTATGATAACTGCTGTTTTTGTTTGGAAGAAATCTCCACAGAGAACCTTTACATTTTGAATTCTACTCCAGTAAAACTACGAGGATCGAGAATGAGGACACTGACTGTTTATGCCTTATAACTATTATTGTTATTATTTTTAGCATTTGACTCGCTTATTTACTCACATTTCTTCCATAATAAGATCATTATTTATTATGTTTTCGTTTCTTTTCATCATTCTTTTAAACTCTCTTTAATTAAACAGATTAAAGGAACAGATTGATATTTAACCAGGAGCGCCATCTTCCTCTCATCAAACACACACACATTTTGACTAAACATGACCATAAATACATTAATTGTGGTCTGGTTGGCAGAAGTTATTATTCCAGAAAAACCACTGAACATGTCAGTTGTTGTTTCTGACTGCAGGGACAACCCAATTCCAAGGATGAAAATGTCTCTTTAGAAAACTTGAACTTCTGTCTCAGTGTGTGACATATTGCTTTCATAAACTTTAGGATTAGTATGGAAACAGTTTTTAAAAGTTGGGTGAGTAGAGCTGTCCAGCAGGGATGCAGACTTGCCAGCACGTGTCCACATACACAGTACTTATGGTACGAACAGTCTGCTGACTTCATGATAAAGAGCATGAGCCTCTTATGGAAAAAATCATGGGGCCAGCCATACAAACTATGACTCATGTGTGTACATGGCTGTGTGAGATGATGACTCAATGATCTCTCCACAGTGCTGCTCCTGTCTCTTGCTGCTTACAGCGATTGGACTGCTAACACCACACATGATACTGTTAAACAAACAAGCTGTTACTAATGCTGCCCTTCCCTCTACACAGGCTGCACAGGAAGAGGAGGTGGAGGTGGAGGCTGATTCACTGAATGACCAGAGAAAGGGATGTTGAGCAGAGATGATAGAGAGGTAGGAACAAAATGAGAATGCTGCTCAGGAGGATGTCGATGAAGCGTGAGGTGTGCCATAGTCCAGGCCTGAGACACAGCTCTCTGCTGGTCCCTATGGAGCTCAGCATGGGGCTTAGCGTACGTCAGCCAAGAGCATGGTGACATATGTGCCATTATTTATAGCCAGCAGATCCGCTGAGAGGCCCAGGGGCTGCTTAGAGAAGGTATTATTTGAGAGCCCAAAGACCAACCTGGTGAGCACTGAGCTCACAGGACATTTAGCAGCAAAAAAAGACATCATAAATACAACACGGCTCTTTTCAGGAGAGGTACTAATACTGCCATCAGAAGAGAATTACAGCGAAGACAGTGTGCGCTGAGACCAGTATTTACTCCATCCCAGGTGGTGAACTGGAACAATAAGCAGGGATATAAGACAACAGGAAACCAGTTTCTCATTCTGACATAAGATTGGAATATGAAAAACTTAATAACTCAGGTCCCTCAGGACATGTTTCATGCTTCTCAGTACAAAATTATCACTCATATTCCATTAAGTGCACCAGTGAGGTAAAGCAAGTCATAGCTCTGACAGATTTAAGCTATGATTACTGAGGGATTAGCAGTTTCACTGTGGCGCCCAGTCTGGGAACTCAGTGATGGACGGCGAGGTAGATTAATGTCCCCTCCCCCCTCCCCTCCAACAATCAGGACACTGCTGCTGTGGCTCCTGCAGCCCAGCTCAGCTACCTCTAGCATGACACCAAAATATGTGTTGGAAGGGTTAATGGTAAGTCAATTAGAGTATGGCTCTAAGCTGCGTGAGGCAAAGGTCATCTCTTAGTAGACAGTAGGATTAGGGCCCTTCCTTGGCGTGTTACTTCACCTGTATCCACACAGTCCCAATCCACTGCAAGAAAGCTGCCGCACAGTAAACAACTTCCAGCCCCCCATCTGTGGCTACCTCACCACCAAGAGGGATGTACAAGGCCATGCATTATTCAGCTCCTAACCCTCCTCCCTCCCCACACGATTACCTGATCAAGAAGCATGGGAAAAGTCAAGGTCGTGAACTGTGAAGTGTCTCCATAAAAGGCCGCACGTACTCACAATTCTTCCCCTCCACGGTCACAACAAAACAAGAGAGGAGGATCAAATTTCACATGTTCAATAATGAAGCTGCACATATGATCCGGCATGAGGGCTGGGTTTGATCATGGGGGGCATGATGAGTCATGTGTTTTCTATCCATATGCCCGAACAGTCTATGTGCTGTGCAACCGTCTGCAAATATGAAAACACTCACAGGCTTTATGAGTATTAACATATGATGTTGACTAAACACTGCAGCTGTATTTCATTTATCTGGCAACAATAAGTTGAGCTGAATGAAAAGGAGCAGTCGGGAGCGCTGTGTATCTTCACTGGAGAATCTCTTATCCTACAGTACACTGAGAGTCTGTGATCCTGCAAGGGTGTGTGTGTGTGTGTGTGTGTGTGTGTGTGTGTGTGTGTGGTGTGGGGCTAAGTGACCACTGCATGGATCCCCGGGTACACCGGTTTAATAGTGCAGTGTGATGAGGTGGAGCAGACACAGTGAGCAGATAATGGAATCAGAATCAGACATAAAATGACAGTTTAACACTCAGAGGAAGGTGTGACGTTAACATCTCTGACAGACAGTTACAGAAAATGCAGAGTTAAGTTCATTCGTCCACATTCACAGTGCAGATTACCACAGGAGTCACAGTGCGGCTCAATACGACTTCTTACCTCCTGTACCAGGCGTTTTCACACAGTTTCTGTGTCCGGGATATGCAGTCGATGATCAAGGCATTGTAGTTTTCACTTCAACATTAATTCCATCAGCGTTTGTAATTTCCATTCCCCGGTTTAGATTCCCGGGTTCCGCCGGATCACTCTTTTCCCTTTGCGCGTGAAACCCGTAGCAAGGCGCGCACCTCTCCGTCGCTCACAGCGCGCTCTGACCGCACTACTGGTGAGCAAACAACTCCACCGACTCCTCGCATCGATCAGCTCCAAATGTGGGACTATTGTAAGTTTGAGAGGATGGAAAAGCGTGAATGAACTTTGATGGAGTCAGACATTTCTGTTCTGGTACGCGCTCAAAATAAAGATCCACTCACAGCACGCTGATGGGAGGGAGGAAGATAATATCCTGTGCGGGGCGGAGAGGAAGTCTCCGCGATCTGCGCTGTAGTCTGCGTTTTGATCTGACTGCAAATACCTGCAGTCAGTGGTTGTCTCTGCGCGCTGACTGCGCCCTGTGCTGACGGCAGAGAGAGAGAGACAGACAGAGAGAGAGAGAGAGAGAGAGGCAGATGGACTGGAAATTTATGGACATGTGACATGTTTCATATGCGTACCATGACACGCACAGCTCATTATAGAAGCAGCAGTAACAGAGAAGAAGATGGTAATTAATCGAAGCTAAAGAATGACTGCAAAACAGCAAAAAACTTTGTCAAAACACGCTCTTCATAAAGCGTTTATATGTCTTCATGAAGTCATTAATAGACTAATAACGCAGATAAATATAAGACAATCATGAAAAATACTCTGTATTCAACGTCTATCTTCTATCTGTCGTCTATCTTATTTATTTATATAAAACAACAAAGGGTCATTTGGTTGGTCCTTTTTTGCATATAATAAATATTATAAATATCGAAGTTAAAGGTGGTAATAAAGACATAATCACAATAAAAAAAATAAAACACATAATCTGCTGCCATCAGGTCAAAGGATGTGAGCAGGTTCACAAAGTCAAACAATGTCAGCTGAGTCATAGTTTGATGCAGATGTACAGTAGATTCTACAGAAACCAGAACAGAGAACCTACATGTTGAGTTTTCTTTGTTTCGTGGTCATGGCTTCTCCTATACATAAGGGATGAGGGGTGAGGGGAGGGGGTTTCAACAATGCTAAACCCAACACACTGCCCCACTTAGTGACACATAAGTGACACTGCAAGTCACACTATGCACATAATGTAGCTTATGTAACTTATTTCCACACTGGACACAGAGCCAGGTCTCCTGACACATGTTTGTTTTTTTAAAAATATAAGTAAACCATGAGATGCACATGGTGGTAATTCATCAGTACAAGTGACACCTTTTAATTTTCTGTATAGTCACTTCACAGTCAACAGATCTTTATGTAGTAAGTAGCCAGCAAGCTGAAAACAAAAATAAACCCAGCAGCACACACATATTTATTCAGACAGTGCTTCAAACAGCACAGCAGACAGCTGTTTCTTCCTATAAATGTGACATTTAAAACGTTTTCTGTTCAAAGGTGGATTATTTGAAACTGCAGTTGTTTCCACGTCTTGGCTTGTAAAGCTGCGACTGCCTCCAAAATCCTGCAAGAAAAACCAGAGCTTTTGAATAGTGCAAAGAGACAAGCTTTGTCTTGTACTGTGAGAGAATGTGTGGCGGTCCCAGCAGCACTGACTGAATGTGAGAGCTAATCTCAAATGCACTTTCATTTTACAATAAATCACGTAGGAAGAGAGGAATCAGTGGATTTCCAGGCTCTCCTGCTGTGGACTCACAAGTCTTTGAATGGGGTGCCACAAAATGTCAAAGCTCTTACTGTACACAAACAGAAATGGTCCGAGCCTGCAGGAGCCTGGAGGGAATTAAACTCTCCAAGTCCACTTCTCCTGGCTTAGCGAGGCTTGATTGGAGTGTGGTTGTCATAGTTTGTCACCATCAAACTTCATAACTTAGGTGAGGTAACCAATATTCTCTACTCCTTTGGTACAAATAATCCTCATACACAAAAGATTTATCACCTCTCCCTGCGAGACTTGTTTCTGTAAAATAATTACTCATAAATGTATAGTATAGTCTGCAGTTATTCATAAATGCCGTCACTTGGCAATTCAGTGTCTCCTCAGACTGTCACTGAGGGTCATTCAAGATGAATGATCATCTACTGTCAAATACAAGAGTTGAAGAAACACTTCTGGGGTAGATGATTGATCTCTGTTTGTGTGGGAACACTTCCAACCCCTTGTGGGATTTATTAATTCTTCTTTTCTGTTGTTTTGTTATTAAAAGATTTTAAGTTATAAAACAATTATTACAGCAATCTCATCCAGCACTAGACTGCACAGGGTAGCAAAAGCAAATGTATATTAAAATATCACAACTCATTCCAGAGTAGATTTACTGAGCTTCACATACTAACATGGACGCCGTGCAAACAAACAACTTAGATAACACTGGGGAACAATTTTAAAAAAGATCTGTTGAGTTAGATTTTTATGCAGATTAAAACTAAAACTGGCATGCTGATTCCAAAATTGCAGTCATGTTTTTTTTTTTTTTTTTATAGCAGGTCCTTTGTTCCAGATCATGTCTGCTCCTGCTACTTCTTGTCGTAAATGCTTAAACAACCCTGACTCCTTTTGCTATATTTGTGGTAGTTTCAGCATTCCAAGTCAGAGAGCAGACATCAGTGCATTTGTCAAACAAGCATATTTTGCATATTTTAAAGTAAAACTCTGATCAAGACAACAAGCCATGGGCCCCTCACAAAGTGTGCAAGCATTGTGTGGAGAGTTTACGGATGTGGACCAAAGGAACACGTGAAAAGTTGGCATTTGGTATCCCCATGGTTTGGCGAGAGCGAAAAGATCATTGCACAGACTGTTACTTTTGTTTAGTGAAAACAAGCACATATCTGTTAAGTACAGTATTTTTCATATTTTTTAAGAAAACAGGGATCCTATAGTTCAAAAACTTGACGTGATGGAGAAAAACTGAGATCAGTTTTGGATTCCACACCCAAAAATTAGTTAAAAACAGCTGTCAGACCTAACTCAACAAAATTGTGTTCCTCAGTGTAATCAGAGACCCTTTTGGACACAGTAAAAGAAAAGTAAACAGATGCACAGGAGCTCAGGAAGGTTTTCAGTCTACTTTTAAATGGAGCACGTCTTTACAGTCTGGTCAGGTATTTCAGCATCTGCGAACACAGAAACCAAACACTGCACCGCACAACATTTCATTCAGTAGGTCAGAGAGGAACTGTGGAGCAAGACCATGTAAGAAGAGTAAAAGTTTATTAGTTCTGAATCCATCCATCCATCCATCCATCCATCTTAGGCAGATGGAGCCGATTTCAGCCGGCATTGGCCGAGAGGCGGGGAACACCCTGAACAGATCTACAGTTCATCACAGGGCTGACACAGAGACAAATAATCATCTATCATTAAAGTGAAAAAAGAAGACTGTTCTGGTGTGTCCAGACAGGAAGTATACAGTATACCTTTTAGAAAGCTCTGAGTCACACTGTAACTAGATGTGTAAGCCTTACATCCTGGTTACAGATATATATTCAACAAATATGCAGCTTTGACTTGACTTTGAAACCTAAACAAAGCCAGGGGATGTTACAAAAACATTATTTGCTGAGAAAGCTTCATGTGTGCTCATGAATATTCCTTAATAGACATCTTTACTTAATGCTTTGCTGACTGTATGTATCATATACATGCAGAGCATTCCATTAGGACTGAATATAGGTGAAGTCACCTGGGGATGGGGGTATTTTCTGCAGCGCTCCACTCAGAGCCCTTAGAGGCTCAATGCATCTCATTCATTCATTCTATCTCATTTCTAACCATCAACAAAACACTGGACACTGAATGCATTTTAATCCCCTTCGCCCATTCTCTGAATTTTTTTTATGAGGAGCCTTATGCAAAACACAAAGCTGTCCGCAGATGCCCCGTGAAACAGATACCTCCCACTTTGCATAAGCAGTCAGGTAGCAGGCTGGCAGTTTGGCTGTCATTTCCAGCCAAGAGGCATCAAAGTTGATTTGTTCTGTACACGTGACATCCATTGCACGTCTGTCCGTCCTGGGAGAGGGATCCCTCCTCTGTGGCTCTTCCTGAGGTTTCTTCCACCTTTTTTCCCTGTTAAAGGTTTTTTGTGGGCAAGTTTTTCCTCACTTGAACCGAGGGTCTAAGGACAGAGGGTGTCACTCCCTGTACAGATTGTAAAGCCCTCTGAGGCAAATGTACTTTGTGAATCTGGGCTATACAAATAAAATTGATTTGATTTGATTTGATTTGAAGTTATGCTATAGAACAGAGGCCCTGTGACATCAGGGAGGGATGGGGTGCAGTGTTCGTTAGAGGCTGTTTTCCTGGCACCTGCCACAGATGGAGGCCATGATCGGAGGGAGTACTGGAGAGGGCACTGGTTAAGAGAGGCCTTTCAGAGCTAAGGATTAGTCAGAGGTCACGATTTCATGCTTTCTGTGCAGCTCAGAGGTCAGGTCAGAACACTAACCAGACATGCATTTGGTCAGTTTATGCACTATCCGCATCTACAATCTCTTCCCCTTGTGCATTAGAACATAAGCCTTCTTCATAGCCTTAACAATACACTACTGTATCATGTCTTAGTCAGATAAATCCACCATCTGCTTTGTGTATTAGCACAGAGCTAAAGACCAGATCAGCTCTTTGATCCATTAGTACCAAGACAAATGATGGTTAACAGATAGATGAGCATGTGACGGCACATTACTGTAGATCTGGTTAGTGATGAGAGTTCAGATTAAAAGGATTCCATCAAAGGAGCAAAGTTTCAAGCTAACAAAATGTGGTTTTGTACCATTTGTCTTTAAGTGTCTCAACTCCAGATGTGTTTATGACTTGTATTGCACATTTTCTTTTTTCAAAACTGCCAGAGCTTTGAGGAAAAGATCTAATGGGTCGTAGAAATTTAGTTTACCAAAATAAAATCAGGACTTCTGAAGGTCACACATTTTAACACAGGATGCAGCACCTCAGGTGTCATATTTTTCTGTCCCCAACTGTAAATGAGATGCCATCTTAAGACTGTCTAGACTGGCTGGACAAAGGGCAGAGTGACTGGTGCAATGCTCTTCATCTATTAGAAATGGTTGTTGAGGGATGGGTTAACTGAAAACATTTCACTGATGTCAGCTTTTATAAAATAGTCTGTCCTGGAATAACCATAAAAATAAAAGACAAAAAGATCCCCTGAAAGCAGCTAACACACTGTAGGTCCAACTAGGGCAACAAAACTGAATGTGAGCAATGAATGAACAGATGTGCATCTCAGACTAGAGTGTGGGTTGTCAGATTTAGTTCAGTTTTTGTCTGTGTGCAGGAACCAAACTGAACACCATTATGTCAACAAGAAGTTTCAGAACATAATCCTTCCAAAAAACAAACAAACAAACAAAAGTGGTTTATCATTTCTGTTTATGTGCAGAGCCATCATGTCAGTCAGAGAGCTCTGGAGGTGTATGTTCTAACAGAGTCAGGCTGGCTGTGTTCTGCTTCCAGTCTAACCTCGGCCTAATCACCTTCTGGCTGATATTGATCTTCTCACTGACCTGAATGAAAGTGAATTAGACCATTTCCCAAAATGTTGAACTATCTCCGTTAATCCTCCACTATCAAAACACTGCTGTGATTGGGGCATTGCTGTTTCAATAGCTCCTTCTGATTGTTTTGCCCTAAGCTTATAGTCTTAGCCTTATATTTGATGTGCTATCAGAAATAAACCCTTGTCACAGACCCACCTTCCCTGACAACCAATTCATTCATTCACCTTTTTTACATCACGCACACCGGAAACCAATCCCTTTAGTCACCTTTATGTTTGAAATGAAAAAAAGGGCTGAGAAAAGTGCAGTCTGCGAGGAAGTGGGGAGACCGTCCCATCATGACTGATGACGTCTGGCATTTGTTGTTTTTGTGTTAGTGTTGGCTGTTCTTGGGGTTTGTGGAGATTATTTCCCACAGCAGAGAGAGAAGTGACAGAAAATCTAGACAGGACTTGAACTGACTCTGGTAACTCCAATAAGTGAGGTTTGCTTATTTCTTTTCTTTATCCATTTTGACTTGAACTGAACTGAAACTGTTGTGAAGCTTAATGTAAACCACGTAAAAATCTGTATAAAATACAGTAAATTAGTACACTGCATGTTGAAAACAAAGATTTTTGAGATTTGAGAAAATTAAGATGAATCTTAAGCTCTGATCCTACTTATCATAGGTCAGGTGTTTTGATGGACCCATTGAGAGTTGGACCTACCTGAATATTGGAGCCGAGTAATATTGGAGTCGAAGTTTGATGGCGGGCCAGACCCTGGAGGATACTTAGAGATACGACACCACAGAACCTGAATCCTTTTACACCTTTACATACACACACACCACACGCAGTGCGGTGGGACTGATTTTCCACCTTCATGGTGCTGACTGAACAGTGACTGAAAAAAGGGTGAACCGACCTTTAGAAAAAAATGCAGCTGCAAAATGTAATTAGATTTTTTATTTTCTAATATTATTGTACGAGTTGTGATATTTGTTACATCTGTAAATACACTATTTCACTCTTTGTCAGTTTCTCTTTGTCAAGCAGCTTTAGGAACTGACCCCGTTCCCTCGTTTCCCAGTGTAGGATGGACTACTTTTTTCTATATCACCTGTTCTGGACTGCCTTCTTTTGGTTTCGACCCGACCTGTCTCACTATCGATCCTGTTTTGCTTTGGTACATTTACTTTTTCTACTAAACTGTTGTGCATCAGTTCAGTCTCTATCTTCTGAGTGAATCTCACATCACAGGCAGGTTTCCATTGTGCAGGGGACACATGTTAATGTCACACAATAAGACTGGTTTATTTTTTCAATTCAACTGATTTGTAACAGTTTTGTTTTTTTTCAAAGATATTTTTTGGGCCTTTTCAAGCTTTATTGTATAGAGACAGCTGAAGAGTGACAGGAATGTGGGGAGAGAGACGAGAGACAAGGAGCAAAGAGCCACAGGTCGGATTCAAACCCTAGGCCGCTGCCGCAAGGACTGAGCCTTCACACATGGGGCGGCTGCTCTACCAGCTAACTGACACCCCAAATGACATTTCTATGTGGTTTTAGGTGGCATGGTCAAACAATGTATTGACCATGCCACCTAAAACTGATTTTCTGGAAAGGCTACAATGATCTAAACACTTACTATAGACATTAATAATAAAAACTATATTGATTAACTGTAGTGATTGTGTTAGCTTGAAGTTTTGAAGTTTGGATTTAGTTTGAAATAAGTTTAAAATTGAATATTTGTGAGAGCTACCCGACCTTAAAACATTTCACCTAAAGCTTCAGACAGGAGGAATGTCTCTTCTTAGCAACGCAACGTGAAACTGTGAAAACAGAAGGATATTCCACAAATCACAGCATGCCTCGAGGTGAAAGTAGCTGAAGCCATCCGTTAAATAATCTGATTGGAAGGCAGGTGTTTTGTTAATAGCCGACAGCTCCTGCTGCCGGATGCAGTCTCCCCCCAAGCAGAACAAACAGTTGAAGAGAACATTGATGTTTTCATCAGGGAAACATGCACATCTTCACCACTGCAGACTCATAACAACACAATTAGGAAGAGAGAAATCTGAAAGCTGAAATTTAGCTGTAACTATTTTCCAGAGATGCACAACACAGTGAAGGAATACACAACAAACAGCTGCTTTGACTCAAATCAACACGTCTGAACTGAACCTGCAGCTGTGCTACGGGAAGTACCACACCTAAAACCTCCAATATTGTACATATTTAACAGTCTTGGTCAGGATACTAACACATAATTCACAATTCACAATAAAATATGAAACTTTTTTTGAGAGCTTACAACACTTGTATAAACTCTCTGTGGAAGAAAGCAAAGAATTAAAAAACAACTTAAGAAATCTGGCAGAGGAAACGGTGGCTCAAACACGTCTGGTTTTAGGAGTACAAGCTGTAATTCTCTTTTAGCAAGAGTTGACGTGCATTGAGTGAAGAACTGCTAGCCCTCTCACAGAGCCTTGGCTCTGAGGCAGCTGGTTTGAATCTTAAAGCAGAGTGTGTGTGTGGCTTGCGCAACATTTGAAAGATGAACTGGGTTCGATGTCGAGTTTATTCTACATCACAGTATTAGCATTGGGTATTTAGTCTGTGCCAAAAAAAACATTTGAAACTCTGTCTGAGGACATAACTATGACTTCAGATCTCTGCAGTACCGAATAGTTTTCTCTCTGTTCCTTAATCACAAGGGCATCTCAAGAAGTTCAAAGTATTATAGAGTTTGCAGACATCTGCAAAAGTGCCGTTGACTTGTGGTGGTGAAAACACCTAAAGAGTCTGAGAGGATTTCAAACTCCTGCCTAAAAATAGTTTGAAGTAGTGGAGCAGCTCATCTCTAACGTTCACTTCCAGGAACACAGAAAACTCAAACGCTCCCTGAATCCTAATGAAGTCAGAGAAGCACAAGCCCTCAGATGGAGTTTTGGTTTACAGATTGTGAAGGTGAAGGGTTGCTTAACCCTAGAACACAAACGTTAAAATTAGTAACACCATCACTAACATTGGGTATATTTTACCCAATATAATATCCCGGATAAAATACAGTTTTCATCAATTTATGTAAAAGTACAACACTGTATGCCAAATTGTAGTACTCTTCTTTAATTTCCCAATATACAAGATCACATAAAATAAAAAAAAAAGGTAACATGGGGACCCTTTAAAAAGGCAGCAAAATTCTTGAAAAATCAGGTAATCCTTAACGAGAAATTTCCTAACAAAAATAATAATGGAGCTGGGAACCACCCATTCCTGGGACATGTGAGCCTTGTCTGGTGAAGGCACAGTCTTTCTGCATCACTGACAACTTTGAGAGATATGGCACTCTCTATCACTAACGTCAGGTGAAAATCACCCGAACGCATGCCTCTTGAAAAAACCATAGATGGGAGGAGGGAAACAAACATACCATTAATGACATCAGTGAGCAGCCTGAAGCTACCCAAGGACCCATGCAACTCAGACAGAAGCAACACAATGAAAATCGCATGACAAGAATTGTGTGGGTGAAAATCACCCGACGTTAGTGTTCTAGGGTTAAGAGCTAAATACCTTTGTGAGTTTTGTGAGGTTTCATAACAAACTCTGTGTGGTTTACTGAATGAACAAGACCACACAACCTTCATTCATTCACGTCCATGACAACATGTTCTTCACATATTATTTCAATATTTAAGATGAATGACAGACTAACATCTGTTGTGGCAGATTTCACTCACAGAGGATATTTTTTACAAGGACAACTTGTTAATCTAAGTTCAGGTTGTTTTGTTCTGGCTGGACACACCATCATTAGTTTCCCTTTTTAGAAGCTCCTGTCCCAAACATGGAGAACTGGTAGAAATGCACAGGAACTCTACCTTTGCTCTGTGTGTGTTAAGTTTAATCACAATTTGAATTCAGATGTCTTGGATTAGTAGTACATTCAAAGTAGTTCCTTCAAACCTCGACTGGGGACTTTCTGGCGTTTGTGGAGTTTGCATATTTTCCTCACGTCTCTCTGGGTACTTTGGCTTCCTCCCACAGTCCAAAGACATGAACAGGTTAACTGGTGACTCTAAATTGCCCAAAGGTGTGAATGTGAGTGTGAATGTTTTGTCTCTGTGTAGACAAACTGTATCCAGAGTCTACCCCGCCTTTCATCCTAAGCCAGCTGGGATAAGCTTAAAGCAATCAGTTAAGAAAAAAGACTGTTTTTTGGCACTTTATCTGGCACTCTAACCAGTGTTGGGAGTAACAGCGTTTAAGTATAACGGCGTCATTTTTTCAGTAACGGAGTTATCTAATTAATTACTTTTCCCAGCATTCCAACGCCGTTATCGTTACTGAGAATGTAAAGTGGCGCGTTACTACAATTTGGTTGAATAAAGCGCGAGGTGTCAGGCTTTGGCTACATCAGCTGCCTGGAGAGAGCAGGAGTGGGGATGATGATGACACCATTGCAAATGCGATGATGATTGGCTGGGTGGGCGGATGCCCTGCTCTTGCTGTCTACCTGCATGCTCTGACTTCCACCTATGACTACCTCTGAACACACAGGACAGCGACAATGACGACAAGCCAGGGAAATTCAAAGGTAGCGTTCTCCAACTGGAAGTACTGGCACTACTTCTCCCTCGTTGAAATGAGTAAATGTATCATGCATGCTATGCCCAGGAAAAAAATGAAACCTTCTCCCTAACAAACATGATTTGTCTCTACGGTAGAAAATACATTCATTTGAGTCTGTTCTGCCCCAGACAATGAAAAGTTTTTTTTATAGTTCTATATTATTTTTCCATAGCTACTTGTCCCCATCAGGGTGAAGTGAGTTTAACTGTGTGATTTACTTTCAAAGTAAAATGCAGTTCAAATCTAAAGTCATGATGAAGATTAAAACACACAGCAGGGATATGGCCAGCTTTATTACCAAACAGCTGTACCATGGCCAGTGTCAGGTCTAGACTGACACAGTCTGGGGTTGGCTGGCCATGCACTAATATGAAACATGAAGTCTCCATCTCATGAAAGTCACTGGTGTAGGTGGCACCAGCATGTGCTTCAGCTGGTGTAACTGTGACAGAACATGAGCTCTATTGGTGGCAAACAAAAGGAAGTTAACATGTTGGGAGGATTGAGTGGGGTGCGATACAGGGAGTCTGCCCTAAGCCATTTTAAGCGAGTAATAACTGTGTTGTGCTGCTTGAAATGAGACGGCAGGTTTGTGAAAGAACAGCGGGGGACTCTTGAGATTTAGCCCGCCCACTGATTCCAAAGCTCTGCAGTGAGGTTGGCAGTTCAAAGAACAGGGTACAGGCTCTTTCATCATGGCCTTAAAACCATGGAGGAGGGGTGTAAAATACTAACAACATTATCTCTGGCAAATACTCAACGACATGATGGTTAAAGTGTTTCAAAGTGCCGCTGTCCGTGGTGCTGAACCCTGCAGGCTAAACAGGCTTCACACTCTCCATGGTGCTGAAGCACACAGTTGCTCTGTGACAGGGTATATTAAATCAGAACGGGCAGATTTACATGAAATGTAAATAGTATGTTTGTTTGTTTGTTTGTTTTACCATTGGTTGAATCCTAATAAATTTGGTGACATTTTCTATATAAGCAAATGAAAAAATAAAGACATTTTGAGTTTAAACACAAAATTAGAATCAGAATTAGAATCAGAAGTACTTTATTAATCCCCGTAGTGGTTAGCACTGTCGCCTCACAGTAAGAAGGTTCCTGGTCCAAACCTTGGTTGGGTCTTTCTGTGTGGAGTTTGCATGTTCTCTCTGTGTCTGCATGGGTTCTCTCTGGGTACTCCGACTTCCTCCCACAGTCCAAAGACATGAACATCAACAGGTTAACTGGTGACTCTAAATTGCTTGTAGGTGTGAATGTGAGTGTGAATGGTTGTTTGTCTCTATGTGCCCTGTGATAAACAGGCGACTTGTCCAGAGTGTACCCCGCCTCTCACCCAAAGTCAGCTGGGATAGGCTGCAGCCCCACCATGACCCCAATGAGGATATGTGGTTACAAGTAATGGATGGATTTGTGCACTTCAGATGATAACTCCTTTTGACTTCCTCATCCTTCTCTGACCTCTGTTGCCACACTAAAGGAAAAAATCACATTAAAGAATTTAAAGTGACCTCAAACATAGACATTAAAGTGAAAAATTCAGATAATAATAATTAGTATTAGTATTTTTATTTATTTATTTATTTTCTGTTCAACACACAAACACTGAGCAGCCTTTGGAGATATCTAACAAGGCTTCAGACCAGAGTGCAAACTTCTGGTGGTCTCATAGCAAAGGAAGTATATATTATATATTTTCTTGGGTCATGATCCTTTTTATTAAGAGATTTAATGAGTTAGTTCAAAGCAACCTTAAACTTTTTTTTATTTTTTTTTATTTTTGTGCTTTAGTGACTCCAGTTTCAGAGTGTAATGTGACTGTGGACAGCTATGGACAGCTGTACTCGACAACAGTCGACAACTTTACTAACAGCCAAACATCAACCAGGTCACCAACAGCAGACCCAGCAGCAGCTAATATCACTGACTAGTCCAACAGCAGTCAGCCCAGCTCAGTCTCTGTCTTCCAGCCTTTTATTTCACAGAGTAACATCAGCATGATTTAAAATCTGTTCATTTATGATAGAAATGTTAAACGGTGTTGCTTTAAAGAATTTTGTGCTGTTCACTTGAACTTGCAGTTAGATGTTTTTTGTTATAATCAGGTCTCGCTCAGCAGTTATATGACTCATAATAGGAAGCGTAATGATGGGCTTTGATCTGAAGAACAGCTGTCAGGTTGAAGCGCTGTAGTGGAGATTCACAGAACATCTTGTTCAGTGTTCACTCACACGTGAATGTAGAGCCAAATAAACCGTTTGCATCAATGACAAATGTTACATGTTTATGCCTGAATTTGGAGATCAAACGTGTCCTTTGCAGTTGTCACTATCCAAAAATCCACCATGACACTTCATTTGAATTTTTCATTGGGCATCAATTGTTTGTGACACTGTCATTAATCCTATGTAGATTCCAACAAAGTCTGCTGAACCTACAGAAAGTCAAACTTTACCAGCGGAAAGTTGAAGGACAAAGTCATCACAGCTCCACACCTCTGTCTGACTGACAGCTGACCTCTGGCACAAACTGCTGCTACAACAGCACAGCAGTGAAATCTGTTAGAGAGAGTTTACGCAATCTGGGCCTGTAAATATGGAAGTGATTCTTTAATAAATGAGTTATCTTTGTGACAACAGTCAAAGAACATTACCTACTGTAACAAGGTCACCTAAACCTGAAGAGCAGAGCGTGAAGTAGTTTATGTGTCTGAACTGAATTTTGAGGTCCAGTGTGTCAGATTTAGGGGGCTCTATATGCACATTATTTAATTTTCACAAAAGTTTTCATTACTGTATAATCTGAAAATAAGAATCCTCTTTCTTAAAGACTAAAGTCTACTCATGACCACAGAGTCCACCATTGTTGAATGGTTTCAGCCCAGAACAGACAAACTTAACGCTGGCTCTAGTGTTAGTTGCATTTTTTTGTGCGGCCACCGTCTTTGGATTGAGATGCCACTCCTATTGTAAAAACATATTTTAAACCTGTTAAAAAATATATATATATATGATTAATATATATATATATATATATATATATATATATATATATAATATATAAATAATATATATATAGATAGATAATAAGACAACCATTTTATAAACTACCATCAGCATTATACCTTCAAAACCACATGAAAGTCAAATGGGATAGGATGTTCTCATAACAATTTGAAAATCTATATTCATGCAAAACAAAGTCAAAGCACTAAAACCTGAAACAGAGTTTTTTGTCTTGACATGTCAGAGCTGAAAATAGGTTTTAAAAACACTCTGGAGGATCTGTAACACTGACATATGTTTGAACTATATACATCTAAACAGATCCGCAATGAGAAAAAGGCAGAGACATTCACTTGATTCAAAATCACTGTCAGACTTTATTTTGATTTTGGAGTTTATATATATATATATATTATTATATATATATATATATATATATATAATATTAGTGCTGTCAAAATTACACGCTTAATTTTGTCGATTAATTAAAGAATTAACGCGTTAAAAAAATTAACGCAATTAACGCGGTTTTGTTTACTTCCGGTGGCGGCCGCCATTTGTGAGTGTGGCAAAGTAGAGCTCTGTTTCCCAGATTATAGTGTGTGTGTGTGAATGGGTGTATAAGAGGCATTAACTTAAACCCTCACAGAGACTGCGCCCTGGCGGTCGCCCACATTGCCCATAGCTAAAACCGGCCCGGCTTGTTTTAGTTTACGGACAGATCGGCCACATCCAATATGGCGGACACGTTAACGTAGCGCAGCAACGGACCAACTGCGCATGAGGCGTCTGTGTGTCTATGATCTATCCTAACTAAAGGAGAGTCTGTGTATATATGTCTATGATCTATCCTAACTAAAGGAGAGTCTGTGCATATATGTCTATGATCTATCCTAACTAAAGGAGAGTCTGTGGTGTAAAGATGGATAAGGACGGACTTTTAGGGGGAACATTTCATTTTAAAAAGTTGCCCAACGGCTCGTTGGACAAAAACAAGGCAATTTGCACAGTTTGCAAAGCCGAATTTAAATTCCACAGAAGTAACACGACTTTAACATATCACCTCAAAGCAAAACACCCAGTCTACACTACAGGAGTGTGGCACTCCTCAGTATATTTCCTCATTCTGGCTTTTTTCTGTTTGCACTGTGCATATGTGCACCTTAAGCCAATAACATGAATGAATTTCATATACTTTATCTGAGTTTATTCTACATTAATTTGATCATTTGATCATCAAGTAAAGTTTTCTCCCTCATATCAATGAGAGGTAGAATATAGGAGTATGATGAAAACAGGATTTCATTCATGACACAGCAACACGCGCCACAGTGGATTTATTCAGATGTTTAAAATAGTCTATCACTCATAATTTGAATAATAAAAGCTTCCACATTTGCTCTGACCTCTTTGTTCCCTGATTGCCTTCCACAGACCAATGAACAGATCTGCGCTGAGAATGGGGGAAAATGGCTCCTCAGTAGGTGGGAGAGCTCTCTTTGCCGTATTTGCTGCATTTCATTCACTGCGAGCAGATGGTTGTTTGCATTGATGATTTTAATGAGCACTGGAACAGATGTGTCAGGTGTCACTCATCTGCTACAGAAAGACACATATGAAAGGTTCAGTGGAGCTGCATGTGCGAGGGAGAATGTGAAGACGATCATTATCCAATCCTCAGAGTGTGTTTCGGCTTTTTTCTGAATGCATATGCTTTATACTGGCAAAGCTTCACTGCTCTCTATGCTGTGTGCCACTGTCTGTCTGCACTATATGTCAGGCTGTGTATCCGTTATGTCCAGCTTCATAAGACTGATACACCCTGAATACATTTTGTGTTTATTTACTGTTTTATTTTAGTACTCATTCTTCATAATGTTTGTTCTTCTGGTGACAAGAACTAAGGACGGCCATCCATCCAACTGCCAACAAACTCCTAAAATACTTTCCATTATTTTTCATTATTGTATTTATTTATTTATTTTACTAAAGACATGTTTCTTGGCCAGGGAAGCCAATTTCACATCATGTTTTCTCCATGATTTTTGTTTGTTTGAGCCTTAGCGCACACTCTTTTAATCATGTCTTCTTATTGCTCTTCTTCTGCAATGACTAAATGAACAACTGTATAACTTGTTGTGCCCAACTCCTAATATTCCAGCCCTCTCCTAGAAATTATGAATTATTATGAAGACATGGAGAGTGTGTGGAGCTGAAATGACCTGAATGAAGCCTGGGTGCTCAAACAAGCCACCTGTAATGACACCCAACTGTCAATCAAAGTGACCACACTAAATTCAACATAACTTTAAATCTTTAAATCATTTGAACAGGTGAGCTCTAAAATAAAATTCACCATTGTACAGTTTTTCTTTATCTCTATTCAATAAACCCATCTCCATGACAACTGAACAAACTTCATCCACTTGATCCCAGAGAAAAAGTTTATTTAGATACATTTTAGAATGAACTAAGAAATAAACTTGCTATATATTAATAGTGATTATGAATTTTAACTTCTACGTCTTCTAAGTGTACACCAGCTCAGTCTCAGTCAGAAGAAGCTCATGAGATAAAATGGAAAGTTCCATGACAGCAACTAGGTCAGAATATTTTGTGTCTCCACACTCTGTTCATTCATCGGGAGAAATTAAGTCATTTCAGAGGACAAAAGAAAAAATTGGACATGTGACTATTTAATTTGGACTGTCATGCTCGGTCACTGCACTGCATATAATTTTGACCCTGTGACCTTAGCTCTAAGTCCCCCATCAGGACAAACTCATTTAGCTCCACTGTCGACTGCTTACCTGATCTTTACATGTAATATGTTAAATATGCTAAACACAATATTTATTCTGTTTCAGTTTTTAGAGATTCGGATACACATAAAATAGAAAAATAAAAAAGACCGAGAGATAGAAAGACACAGTTGCACAGCAGCAGCAAATCATCAACTAACTATAAACTGTAATGGAGATATGGTAGCAATAATGACAGTAATAATATGTGTAGTGGACATCGTGCAGGACCACAGCAGCAGCCACGATCCACGAGAACCTGAATTATCCTCTCCCCAGAAGCAGAAGACATTTAAAACAAACCACAATAACGTAAAACTCTGATCTAAATGACCTGCTAGATAACTTGGGGCTTTATAAATAATCAAGAAGATCGATCAGTTCTAAAAAACAGCAAGTAGCCAGTGTAAGGAAGCCAGGATTGATGTGGTGTTCATGAGAGCAAGGAATTGTTGTTATCTAACTGACTAGTTATGAAAGCAAGAATAACAATGTTGTGACTTTTAGCAGAAAGAAATGATCTGATCCTTGAAATGTTTCTGAGATGACAACAGCAGAACTGAACCTTTGATGTCTGAGCTTTGATCAAAGATGTCATTTTTCATTTGAGTCAATTGATTTTCATAAGTAATTGTTTTGCAAAACATCTTTATAACAAACGTTACTGTGGTGATTATGGTTAACAGTGACGGTGAGACTGTCTCATTCTGTAGATGCAGCTCTTTTCTTTGCATGTTCAGACTTTTCTATTCATTCCAATCAAATCTCTATTGTTACTTCTCTATGAAATTATTTCCAATGAGAACAAGAAACTGTAAAAGCCTTCCTGAATATACATCGAATTGCTTTTACATAAATCAGTGATGGAGGCCTGCGTTTATATCAAATTGTGATAGATTATTACCTAAAATGATCTGGTTTGTGTGTGTGCCTGTGCGTGTCTATGTGACAGTAAATCCATCCTCTGGCACACACAAATAATCACAGACAATCACTGGGAGGTTGAAGCTGACCCGGACGGAGCGCACCAATCACCCTGCCAGCTCTGCTCTGGATTGGACTTCATCCTTGATAATTTGGTCCCACAGCCTCTCTTTCTCCCTTGGCAGTTTACAGCCTCAGCCTCTGGAGAAACTGGCACAATAAACAAGTCCAGTGACAGCAAAGGTGAGAGGAAACACAGTCCGTAGAGAGGCTTCGGGGATTTTCTTTATTGCCGTCTTCCACTGTTATTTTGCACAGGAGATATCAAATAAACCCTGAAGGAACACTATCAGGCCGCCTCCTCTGTTTGTGCCCACTGTCTAAACCTAACAAAGGCCCTCACAGAGACTTCCACCTCCCTCCTTTTCTTTTTGTTTAAAGGGCTAAGATGACTTACAGGTTATCCAATCTCCAGACACTTAAGTTGATCTATCAGGCTTTGTAGTTACATCAGTGACTTAAAGGGATGAGAAGCTAAATGGGCTGGACATACAGATTCTAGTGTTTGACACTGGATTTGCACTTAGCTAATTTGTCCCAGCTGCAATTACAAGCAAATCAGGTAATTAGTTGACCACAACAGCCTGACGGAGCAGCTCTAAATCCTTGAGTGCTGAGCAAAATGTTTCAGCTGGAATAGTGATTAAAGTTCACTGCTAAGAAATCAAATACACTGTTATCTGCTATGCCCACCTGACTGAAAGGTCTATTCACTGATGAGTTCTGAAGCTGTAACAGTTCTACAGCTCAATACTATCATTATAGCAAACACCATGTGTGATCTTTCTTCATATTGCATATTCATTCATAAGACATTCACACATTGCACACTGAACATGACTCAACACAAAGGCTGGTGCATGCACGCATTTGAAGTGAAGACAGAAACATTTGATCATTACCCAGATAGCAATGCAACATTGATTTAATGTTGAATCAGAATCATCATTTTGGCAGAGGTTGAATATTCAAGGCTAGATAAAATTGAATCAATGCTGATAATTCTTTGCTTTTTCAATGTTGTGAAGAGAAACATTGATTCAATGTTGATTCAGTGTTGATTCAATGTCGGTCTGCTATCTGGGGATTGGTTTAATTAATGTCATTTCAATGTTGGTTCAATGATAAAACAGCGATTGATTGCAAGTCATTGAAATAACTTTTATTATTTCAGGGTGCAAACCTGATGACCAAATTGCTCTGTAGTTTGGTGTTATCATTATGCCACTGCTTTTTTCACTTTTCCCATCTTCACCCAACTGAGAGTTTTATTACAATTATGGCATTAATGTCAACGAGACAAAATAAAGATAATGAGTGATTCTTATAGCTCTATAATCCATGACAGTTAGTAACCGATACTGAAGGCCTTTCCTTTAAAGACTCTCTTCATAGTGTCTGAAGGCAGCAGGTATGTTTCATCTGCAGTAATTGTAATGACAGTTATAGCAAATCTGCAAAATAACCACAGAAGCCTCTGTGCTGGGAACGTGCTGTTTTGATGAATTATTCTAACAGTTGAATGAAATATTGTAGATCAATTAAAACTCCGCTCTCTGCTAATCGCTTCCTCAGGACAGGACTGTCTGTTCCTTCCAGTCCTCCCCCGGTGTCTCCATCAAAACCTGGCAGTGTGTGCGTGTGTCATCCTCTTTTTTAATAAGTCTGAGTGAAGTGTGGCCTGGAGCGCCACGTTTTTAACTGCAAGCCACCATGACACACCTCTTCATCACTTCTTTCTTTATTGAAGCATCACTGTGGGGAACAGGGACAAATGATTTCAATGATTTCCAGTAGATCAGGGGTCGGGAACCTTTTTGGCAGAGAGAGCCATGAAGCCACATATTTTAAAATGTATTTCTGTGAGAGCCATGTAATATTCTAATATTTTTTAACACTGAATACAAATAAATGTGTGCATTTTTAAGTATAATAAGTCTCTGGATTTATTCTTTTTAATAACGTTATTATACTGAAGCTAACCAATAATACATAAAATACTTCTTAACATTAATGTGACTTCTGGTGCTGCATGGTCCCGATCATGCACTGATCCCCATAGCAACCGCTGTGTTTCAGAAGTAGACGCGAGTGAACTCTCCGGCCGTTAGCTCATAAGCAGTTTCTTTTCCGAGCTGTTCTGTATCGTTAAAACTGAACAAAAGCCATAGGTTAGGGTGACCATACGTCCGTATTTCCCGGGACATGTCCGTATTTCACGGCCTGTCCTGGGTGTCCCGGTTTATTTTTAGAAAATGAGGAAATGTCCCGGTTTTTGTAAAATTACTTTCATTCAGTTCCTTTCCGACACGTCTTTGCTTACATCGGACCAGTAAATCGACAGGCACTAGGACACTGCGCACGATGACGTCAGCCCTGAGCAGAGTCAGTGCAGGCAGCCTTCGTCAACCAGTTAGTAGACACTAGACAGCGTGGTTGTCAGTCTCCACCACCATGCCCAAGCGCAAGTGCACGTTTACAGACGAGTTACAGAAAAAATTCCCTGCATTCAGACCGGGGCGAGACAAAAGTGAAGCACTGTGCACTGTTTGCAAAGCAGGCACGTATGTCTCGCTCTGCAATGGTGGTGCAAGGGACCTAAAATCCCACATTGACACAGAAAAACACAAAAAAGCTGTTCGAGGCGATAGTAGCGCCTGTTCGATATCTGAATATTTCGTGAAACCAGGGAAAGATGATGCAGTGAATGCAGCGGAGGCTGCCTGGTCTTTTCATACAGTGAAACACCACCACAGTTATCGCTCGATGGACTGTTCTAGTTCTTTGATCAAAAAAACGTTCAATGATTCAGACGTGGCCAAAAAGTTTACTTGTGCCCGTACCAAGACGGAGGCAATTGTTGACGGTGTGCTGGCCCCTCATTCACTCGAAATAGCGCGGCATGAAGCTTTAAAAGATATCCCATTCTGTGGTGTCAGTACTGATGGGAGTAATCACGGGGCAGTGAAAATCTTCCCCATACTCATCCAGTACTTTGATTGGAAAGAAGGTGGTGTACAGAGTAAATTAACTGAAGTGAAAGATACACCAAATGAGACTGCTAACACCATCGCTAGCTACTTGATGGACACATTGACAAAAAACAACCTGGCTTCCAAATGCGTCGCATTTACTGGTGACAACTGTAACACAAACTTTGGTGGAACCCGGCGTGACGAAGGGGGAAATAATGTGTTTGCTCACTTGAAAAGATTCTTGCAAAAGAAAACATTGATTGGCGTTGGTTGCCCAGCACACATACTCAATAATTGTGTCCATCACGGGGCAGACACACTTGATGTGGACATTGAGAATGTCATTTTCAAAATATATCAGTACTTCCACATATACACTGTGCGTACAGAGTCTCTAAAAGAATACTGCACTTTTGTTGACATAGAGTACAGGAGGATGCTTTCTCACAGCAAGACAAGGTGGCTCTCTCTCTTCCCTGGCATAGAGAGGATGCTACAGATGTTCCCTGCTTTAAAGGCATTCTTTCTGTCTCAGGAAAAGCCACCCAAGGTGATAAAGGCGTTTTTTGAAAACCCTTTTAGTGAGGTGTACTTGTGGCACATGCACTCACTCATGTCAGTCTTCCACAATCACATTCAAGGGATGGAAAGGGAGAACAACTCCATCATGGAGGTGAAAAAAATACTGAGCAGCATCCATAACATCCTTACTGAAAGAAAGGAAAACACATTCATGTCCCTCAAAGTTAAAGGACTGCTGGATGAAAATCGCAGAGATGGACTTGAAGAGGGCTGTGTCAAGTTCACAGATGATGTGCTTGGCATGTACACCTCATGTGTTCAGTACCTGGAGAAGTGGATGACCCCCATGGAAGAGTTCTCTCCATTTATGTGGATGGACATGAGTGAGCCACCAACATGGGATGATGTGGAGGCCTGTATAAAGTACCTTGGAGAGAAGGGGGTGCCAATTGATGATGTCAAATGTTTTGATGAAGTTGTCAATCTTAAGAGATTTGTGGAAAGCCGTGGTGATGACAATGAGTTCATGGGCCTACAAGTGCACCAGAAATGGGCCAAATACTTTGAGAAGGCCAAAAGTATTGCAGCCTACTCAGAGCTGCTGAAGATTGCACAGTTTGTCTTTGCACTTCCTGCTCACAATGCAAATGTGGAGAGAGTTTTTTCTCTGATGCAGAGTCAATGGACAAAGGAGAGGAACCAGCTGTCCGTTCAGTCATTGAAGGGGATCTTGTTTCTGCAATACAATTTCAAAGACATGTCTTGCAAAGACTTCCATGCTCATATGTTGAGCAACAAAAAAGTACTGAGAAAAATCAGCTCTACAGCAAAATATAAATGGGCTGACAAGAAGGACGAGGAGGAAAAACCGGACGAAGAGGAGGAAAAACCAGATGAGGAAGAAGACCAGGATTAAGCATAAATGGACTGACAATAAGGAAGAGGAGGAAAAAAACGGACGAAGAGGATGAAAAACCAGATGAAGACGAAGACCAGGATAAACCAGGAAAGTAAAGAAGATCCATTTATATTTTGGTTAGTTTTTGGTACATTTTTAGTTACTTTCTAAGTTGTTAATATACAAGAGGATTTTTTGTTAGATATTTTATTTTCATTTTTCCAGAAGACAATTGTTAACCTTCTTTTTCAATAGCCTACAACAGACATTGTTGCATTCATGTCTGAAATTGAGGCTGAGTTTCAGTGTTGCTGTTCAGAGTTGTTAACTTGTGTCTGAGAGAAGTTGATTGAGACATTATTTCTTTCTTTGAAACATTCATAAATTGTAAAGCACTTTTTGACTTTTTGAATAAATGCATTTAAATAAAACCTTTCACATTGAGTAACAGAAATAATTTGTAATTGAAGTTATTTTTGTGTGTGACTTTTACTTGGGGAAAAAAAGGTCGTGTCCAAAGCCCCCCCCCCCGGCTAAGGTGTCCTGGTTTTCTCCTTTGAGAATATGGTCACCCTACTTAAGAGTTAATATTTAGCAATAAGCTAGCTATCTAGGTGATATCTAAAGATGGTGCACTATGTTCTGGCTGAGGTTTGAGCCCCCAGCCCAAAGCATCAGTATTTAATAGCCTTGGAATGAGACCACAGTCAGCTTCAGCAGTATGACAGACCTGACCTCTCATGGCAGTACCACTGGATCATTTTGATGATGACAAAACAATGATGTCCATAAACTGTTCGACATGTCCAAAAACACGAGGTTTCAGTTCAGAAAGAGTCTTCATCTTCTCTGTGCAGCAGTCTGCCTCTGGGGAAAGCTCTCCACAGGAAACTGTCAGTGCATTGTGAAGGGGAGAGCGCAGTGTTTACAGAGCATGGAGGTAGTGAATCTGACTGGCCATCATAACACTCCCACCTATAATGGATATCTGACCACACAGCCCTGTATAGGAGAGCCTGACCATGAAAACAGCAGAACGACCCCCAGGGTGCACTCGACCGTGACTGCCCCTGCACCACTACATTCACAGAAGTGTTTCGCTTACGTTCAGAATTTGTCACTGGCTACACATTCAACACATTTACCAGACACGGTGTGCACATCTCTGCCTAGCTACAATTAGTTATTAATTATTTTTCATCACTGATGTCTTATGAAATCTCAGAACACTCCGAGGTAGCAATAACTCTGGGATATCACTGACTTCATATTCAAACATACTGTAGTTATTATTTCCCAGGTGCAGCTCTTGCTGTTTACACTGCTTTAACATCTTATATTTAATGAGACAATTTACTGTCTTTTAAGTATAAAAAAACAAGTTATGTCTGTTTTGAGGAACCTTTATGATTTTCTTCCTGCAAATCATACACTGCTGTAACACCTCTGTACCTACAAAGCCAAGGCAGTTTTAACTACTGTGATGTGTGAGGTTTAGGTAAAGTGCAGATCATTTATAGAAGGATTAGTGTGCTGTATAAATCTCTCACGCGGCATTAAGTCGACAGGTTCATTAATTGTGAGGCCTATCTGCAGCGTGGACCATCAGATGCACTAACCTCTGTGTTCAGGAGCAGACTGACCCACTTTCCTGACAGAGCGTTTTATCACCTTGTTTTTCATCAGCTCCACTGCCTGCCTGGGCAAGCTGGACTTTGTCTGAGATTTGATAAATTGTTTGAGAGGTGCTGATTTTGTGTGGGATAGAGTATGTGGCAAGGTGGTGAGGGCACATGGCTCAAAGCCTGGCAGGCTGACAGAACTTGACTGATTGGGTGACATCACTGATCGGGTAGTTTGAGTAAATAATCTGGATTAATATCAACATCCTTGAAAAAATACTCAAAATCCTTGTATACATGGTAAATGGACAGTGCTTCCGACCACTCAAAGTGCTTTTACATATCTCATTCACCCATTCACACACATTCAAACACTGATGGCATTAGCTGCCATGCAAGGTGCAATTTGGGGTTTAGTATCGAACCACTGATCATCTGTGTTATGGAATTTTCTATCTAATTTGTGGTGTTATCTTGGGGTTTAAAGTCTATCCACCAGGATGAGTTAGGCAGAATGTGAGACCGACTCAGGCACTTCTGATGAACTTTGAGAGTGTCTCTAATTCTCCTTGGCCAAGCATCAAAAAATAATACAGCATTTGTGACTTTGGGCTATACAAATAAAATTGATTTGATTTGATTTGATTTGATTTGATCATAAGACATCAGAGGCTCCTGAACACTTTCTTCCTTCCTGACCTCACCGCTGACCTTTGACTTCAGCAATTTTTCCACAACAATCTGATTAGCGGACGACCTGCTCTACCTCCAAGCCACAGCTACCCTTATTGGTAGGTGGAAGAAGCAGTACATCCAACATGGTGGCATATATTTCAAGACAGCACTTTGGAAATATATGGGGACTTCGCTCAGGCTCTGCCCATTCTTTATACTGTCATTGCTTTTGACATATTCTGAGTCATCATGAATATTTCTATGGACAGAACTAATATGTGACTCACTTCTCACTTCTTTGGAATGGTGATAAAACTCCAGTCAGTCTTAAAGGTGCAGTGTGCAGAATTTAGTGGCATCTAGTGGTGATGTTCCAACCAAGTGAATGCCACTACTGTCAGTATTTGATGACCTGGGAATGAAAACGGGCAGTGAAACATGAAGTAGAAGTGAAGGTGGACACAAAACATCTCATTAGGAACCAGTGTTGGTTTGTTCTGGGCTACTGTGGAAACGTGGTGGATGCCATGAAATAACAATAATCATCCAGTTTTGAGTGGTTTTTCAGTAAAGAAGATGACAGTGTTGTGGTGCTGTTGTGTGTTATTTCCTAGTTTTGATGCTTTTAGTACAAAATCTATATGACACGTGCTTTGATTTTTTTGTTTTGTCTAGATCTTTTAACATGGAGGGGTTGGGCTTTGTGACCTTTACTGTCTATGTTGACTATCTTTATACACAGTCAATGGCCAAACAGAAGATGATGTGACATGTCTCCTGCAGCATCTGGAGTTACCAGGAAACTTTCATTTACTGAAGTTTCATGATTTCTGTTGGAACATCATTAGCTGTCATCAACAACACTGCAGCCTGAACACAAATGACTGTACCAACTATCAGCACATATGTCAAATATGATGATGACACTGCCACACTGCCACTGTGGACTGATCCAAGACAGCTGAGCTGCCTCAGACTGCTTGGACTCACTACAGATGATAAACTCAGTTTTGATCAACACAATCCCAGAAAAGACTCCAAGCCCTCCGTAAACTCAGAGCACCGTCAGCTGCACCCATCTCCTGTTGCTGCTTTACAAAAGCACATTTCAATCCATCCTTCTGCTCTGCCTCCCCCCTCCCCTGCCTTTTTACCACATTAACCAGCTCCAACAAAAACAAACCTGCGGCATCACACACACATCACACATACTGCCTCCAGTATTATCTGCCTTCCCACATCTGGTCCACAGAGTCATAATATACGTAACACTTAGTAACAACAGCAACAGTAAATGGCAGTGATCACTGCCTCAGTCAGTGCTTCATATTACTGCCATCTGGTCAGACAGGGAGGACTTTAAAATGAAGAACAGCTCCATTCAGTCTGGTCCCTTCTGCCCTGTCAGCCCTGAACAAACTGTCCCATATTCTATTCTAATCTTTAATACCATCCTATCTAACACTTATTTTTAATTAAAGATAAACAAGGTGTAAATGCATTTAACTATTTTTACCACTGTATGTTCATGTGTATACAGTACATATATGTATGTGTATAAAATGGTGCTGGTTCCCTGGTGAGAGGGATTGTTCATGATAGATCTTATCTTATCTTAAACTGAAATGATGCTAATGAATGTACAACTCAGCAAAATAAATGTTTTAAGTGGATGATAATAATAAATGTATTAGCAATTTGTATCAAATATTGTGCACTTAAAAACAGGACATTGAGTAAAGTATGCATTCCATACATGAATGCAGTCATTCTCCTTGTTGTTATCCTAATCTATCATCATATACCTGTCCTGCCATCATAAACAACCATCGCAGGTTAAAAGTTCACAGCAGGCTGGAACATCATTACACATGAATTTCAATTTTCTCTCAGTCAAAGATAACCTCGATGTATACGCTGCCATGCTGTGACACTTAATAGCAGAAGTCACAGTCTTACGTGGCCATCAGTGAGAGCTGATGTACTCTTCAGGCTTCGCTGAGTGTTAAGTCATGCAAAAAACATGCTATCTACAGGGACGAGAGGGAAACCTAAAATAGCCGACACATATGAAATCCATTCATATTGATGAACATGTCAATGTGCACTCCAGAGACTTACTGACACTGATTTGAGATTCACATGTGCAGTATGCAACCATCAAAATACAGCACACCATGTGATATATCCAGACAAAAGAACGTATAGGTCCAGTGTAAGATTTAGGGGATATGTTAATAACACATGTCAGAAATGGAACAAGATGTACATGTTATGGAATTTTCTATCCTTATGTTGCATGTGGGCCTTGAGGTCCTCGGCAGTATTAATTGTTTGGCTTTGGTTGGGAACAGTAGGTGACAGTCTGTCTCATCACTGTGGTGGCCAGGGTCGAAGAGAGCTATTGCTGCCTTCTTAGACATAAGACTAGAATATGCTGACAGTAACACCTGCATAGGTAAAAACATTCTCTTTGACTAGTTCTGGGCGTATAGTATTTGTCGTGTTATCTGTAGAGGTTTAAAGTCTGACCACCAGCATGAGTTGGGGCAGAATGTGAATGAATAAATGAATGAATGCCTTTTATTGTCACTATACGCATGTACAATGAGATTAAAAGCCAGCTCAGTGAAAAAATATTAAATATAAAAATATACAATATAAACATAGGCAAAGAAAAGGGAGGTAAGGTGCACAGTCCCGAGGAGTATACAGTATACATTTGCCTACAAAAGATATGGTGCTATATACAGTGTTACCGCTGGCGCTTTCTTGTTATCAAGTCAAAAACTGAACAAGTCTTATCCTGTGATGCTTGTGTTCCAGGAGGAGAGTAAAGTATTTGTATTTGTTAATACTGCAGATAAAGTCTGCTTTTAGTCAGTGCATATTTATTTTTTCAGTTCAACTTCGGGGTGTTTGTGTCTTCCATCTGTTATGCCTACACTGGAGCTGCTATGTCAGTTGCTTTTAGTGCTTTAAAGTGACACTTGAACTTCAGAAACCGTTAGGGGTATACAACATTTGTGCTGCTACAGGGACATGTTTGGGACCACATCAGTGTGACTGGGTCTCCGTGGATTCTGTATGTTAGAGACAGGACCTGCTACAAACAGTGTGCATTGCAGGAGGTGGAGCTAGGACTGTCCAAAGAAACAGGGTAGCTCTGGAAGGGATGGGATTATTTCATTTGAGGCAGTGTCTCCTGGGCCTAGGAATGCTGTTGAAGGTGGAACTCTTTGCTTCATATACATATATACAGACATAGGTCCATACAGATAACTTTTGGTACTTCAATCACAAGTTAAACTGGAGTTTTTTAGAAGGTTTTGGGGCGGAAAAACAAGAAATAAAAACTTATACCAATGTAAAGGAATATATGCAGTGAAATAAATGAAACAGAAAATCCATTAACATTAAAGAAAGTAATGTTAAGAGCTCTCTGACAAACTGAATATTCAGAAAACAAACGGGATGAAACCAATCTGCCTAAGTGCTGCCCGGGGTGTTGAAAAGCACCACGCAGCATCACCGTGGAACCAGTCAACCAGTGAACAACGAGCGCCGGGCAAATATAACACTGTGTAACAACAGCTACATTAAGTGTCCTAATAACAATGACAATGAACCAGCATGCATGCACAATAGCAGGACCTCTCCTAAACTCAGCTATCACTAATACATCTTTTATTGCAACCAGTTCACTGTGATCTGTGGTAAGACTGAATACATCAACAAAATTCTTTATCCCACAGGGGTCAAAGGCCTGTTCATGTGTGGCTCAACAATTTAAGTCCTTATGTTCATGTGAGCAATATAGCTTGTCTATTTTCTATCATCTTGTCTATTGGAGGTAAATCTGTTTGTGAACATCCTTTCTGTGTGGAGTTAGTATGTTCTCTCTCTCAGCTACACTCTGTGTGGGTTCTCTCTGGGTACTCCACCTTCCTCCCACAGTCCAAAGACATGAACCTTAACAGGTTAATTGGTGACTCTAAATTGCCCGTGGGTGTGAATGGTTGTTTGTCTCTATATGCCCTGTGATGAACTGTGACTCGTCCAGGGTGTAACCCGCCTTTTGCCCAAAATCAGCTGGGATAGGCTGCAGCCCCACTGTGAGCCTGAGGAGGATAAGCAGTTAGGTCAAAGTCTTTACATTGCAGTTATGTTGTTTCACACAAATTTCTCTTCCTTCTGATCTATTTGTAAGTTCCAGCTCATTTCGGCATTGACATCGACCTGATTTTCTTCATCTGAATATTTCAAACTGTGACATTTCCATGGCAGCTGCAGATCTTGCACACAGTCCCCATACATGTTTAAAAATGAATTAGAGACATGAAGCTGAATGAATTATAGAAGGAGACTGGAAAGATCATGCAATGATGAAATCTACTCTTCATCATATCTGCAGATGCATGCAGTGGTCATGTGAGGACTTTGATGTAAACATTGAGGTTTGGATGCCGATGCTGAGCTACTAAGCAGCAATAAATCAAATATGGGTTTGTTCTGTCATGTGCATATAATGTGCATCACTAATGTCTCTTTCTTCTCATTTATAGTACATAATATTACATATACAGCCAGGTTTAAAAAGTATAGCGCTTCAGACTGTTGACAGCTGCATGGAAGCTTTCTCAAGGTCACTCTCCTGTGTCTACCCTGTCATTGTGTTGAAATAAAATTGCATCCACTCTGTTATGGGTCAAATTGAAATGCACCATGTAAAGACTGAAAAAAACACTAAAAAACACACTAACTTTTCTACCATAAAATAACTGACTTTAAATCATGTTACACTACACTGACTTGTAATAAGATGAATGGTGTTCATACACCTGTTCTCACACTATGGTGCGTGTGGTTCAATCACCAGCAAGAACTATGTAACACAGTCACAGACCACAAGCTATTTAAATGATTTTGGGGAAACTGGATCATATTTTATGGAGAAAATGTTTTCTTGTTTTCCCTCTGATTCTCCACCTCAACTCTCTGTGATTTACAGTTAGTCAGACTACCCGGTGCTCCTAAATACTTTTTCACATTCAGACACTAATCATAGAGTCATGCAGAAGATGAGTACAGTGGAGTCCATTAAAAAAAGGATCATGTTTGAATACAGATCCATATGTTCAGATCAACTCTAATGACCTTCCATCATAACAGAGGATGGAAGTGTTAAATTGTTGTGTTATACATATATAATGCAATAATATGCTAGTAGTGACGTGCTGTGGGGATGATATCTTTTCAAAGCTAACATACAGGTGTGTTACAGGTACAAAATAACTTCCGGTTTTGTAGTTATGTAAATGTAAATGCAATGTCAGGCTTTAAACATGTGGCTCCATACAGCCTTATTATGAAACAAATGTCTCAGAGTATGTAGAAACTCTGCTGGCAGTTTTGAGGAGTGTGTGTGAGATTACACACATGACAATAGAGTTTTTATTGGTTCAAATAGCTCTTTAACACTGTCACCAAGAGCCAAATGCAGCTTTAGCACAGTGATTATCCTATGATTGTTGACTTATGGTAATTATGGAGGTTTACAACACAGAGCTGATTAGACTTCAGGAAGACAGTCTTGGTGATTCATCCACAGTCTGTAGTAGAATGGTTAATCACAGTTTATGTTGTGAAGTGGTCTGAATGTTGAATTCTTATAACCTGCAGTGTAGGCAACATCATAGTGAAACAACACGGCCCAATACTGGTGGAGCAGACAATCTTTAAACTTAAATTTGCAATAAGGGTGGAGGCGTTAAACCTGTGAGCCAGCTTCTTTTAAACAAAGTGCTCTCTCACTGCTCTTCAGAACACTGTCACTTGAATATAGTTCTTAGAACATTCCTCCTAGACGTGCCGCCTAACTTGAATAGATAGAAAATAAAATGTGCTCACTGCTTAGAGGAATAAGCCCATTGTGATACTTATTCATGAATGAGAGTTTTTTATATTTAAAAAAACAAAACAAAAAACATCATATGTATAAATCATCGTAGTCTCCGTGACACTACGAAAAAGCAAGTCCCAAAATGGGAAAACACAGCTGAGGTGGACTGAATGAAGACTGAATGAAGCCTGGTTGCTCAAACAAGCCATCTGTAACAGCACCCACCTGTCAATCAAAGTAACTGCATAACTTTAAGCCTTAACATCATTTGAACAGGTGAGTTGTATATAAATTCACCCTCAGTACAGTTGTCATGAACGGGGAAATTAGCTACAGAGACCAAAACTGTTTTTTGTACCAGGCTGTAAACATGTTTATTTCTGCTGTGAAGGAGGCTTATGGAGGCTAACTTGTTCTGTTGTTCAATTTCTGCTTTAGTTTCACGCTTTAAAGTGACATTCAACAAGGTGACATACACTAAACAATACAATAACATAACTAGAACATAATGAGAAGCTTTAGAAAAACCTTTTTGAATATTACAGGAGAAGTTGAGGCTCAACATGAGTGTGGACACAGTTAAAGAGTCTACTTAGATCTGTGAGATCTGTTCATTACATTCAGATATTGGTATCTTCTTTAGGCAAGTTGTCCTGAAATAGTTTTATCCCTTAAATTTAGATCTGCTTATTGGAATGGAGTCTGGATCACTATCTCTAACAGAATACAAAAGCAATTATTTCCCAGGGTGGTGCAGTGAGCGGCCACAGTCCACAGTGTTTCCCAAGGTCCTTGTTTAGAGAAGTCCCAGAGAAGGCCTTTGAGCCTGCAGGCCCGCACATTGGCTGAACACTCAATTCATTAGACTTGATCATACTAGGGCAAAAGTGTGTGCTATTCATCCACATTGTTTTAAATGAGTGAATACTCCCCCACTCTTTCCCCCAGAGGTAGGAAAGTACAGGAAAGTACAATTATACAAACCTTTACATCCTGTTTTGGCCATAATTGGTCAGTATAAAACAGAAAAAAATCAATTAAAAGTATTCCATAAACATTATCAGACTGTTAAAGATGTAGTAAAAAGTAATTTTTGATCCTTGCAATATTTTTCCTTGTGAAAACCTGACACCAGATATAAAACAGATTAATAGTTTGCAAATTGCTATAGAGACAACTGAATATGAACCACAAGCTTCTTTTTACACTTTGCCCTGCCAACAAAATTTGGGTGTATTTTAGCAATATCACACAAGAGGCAGTGCTACAACAGAATCACAGCTGTGCTGATATTCAGTACGACAGTGAGCCACAAGTGAGAAATGAAGCAAAGAAAGTGAAATGAAAGAGACAGAAGAGGAATCTCTGTTTATTAGTTAACAGTAATAAGTGAGAGATTATGATGGGTTAGTTTATTGAAATTATTTATTTGGCTCTGTCAAAACACATGAACATGAACACTAGCTTGTTAGCTACTTTGTGTAGCTCTACACAAACCAGCTGCTTTGTATCAAGAATTCTCTGATTTTATTGTGATTTCACAGCAACGTAAAACGAAATTACGAACAAAAACTCACAGATTAAAAACACCACAGAATAAATTAAATCAGAAGATAAATAAATAAATAAGTCTGATAAATCTAATTTGAGAGTAAGTGGCTTTAGTTTGATTCTAAGTGCAGTCGTCTGATGGCAGTGGGGTAGAAGCTATTTTGAAATCTCACAGTCTTGGTCTGCAGACTGCGGTACCACCTGCCAGAAGGGAGAAGGGAGAACAGACTGTGGCCGGGGTGGGAGGGGTCTTTGATGATGCCTTTAGCTTTAGACATGCATCTTCTGTGGGCCAGCTCCTGAATGGTAGGAAGAGTTGTACCAATAGTCCATCCAGCTAATCTCACCACTCTCTTCAGAGCCTTTCTCTCCACAGTCCTGCAGTTTTCAAACCAGAGAGAGATGTTGCTAGTCAGAACACTTTCTATGGTGCCCCTGTAGAAAGTGGTGAGGATGATGGACCAAGGTGGGCCCTCTTCAAGGCAGGAAGTGCAGACGCTGGTGTGCCTTTTTGACAAGGGATGAGGTGTGCAGGTCCAAGGTAGGGATGGGAATCGAGAACCTGTTCCGAGAACTGGTTCCGTGTGTTTCAATTCTATGGAATCGTTTGGCAGTTTATCTAACGATTCTCTTATTGATTCCAGAAAGCACGACTAATTACGCCACGTAACTTACACAAGTTTTGCACGTGCAGTGCAGTCAGTAGTAAACAATGGCACCCACTCGGTTCAAACGCTCCAAAGTTTGGCTGCATTTTATAAAAACAAATGGCAACAGGGCGACTTGCAATCATTGCAAAGTGGAGATAACAGCGTCGGGAGGGAACAGGACGAACATGCAGAAACATTTGTGCACACAACATGCAATATTTTTAAATGAACGTCGTGTTTTTGACGCTTTGGACTGGAGATGAATGTCAACCTAGCAGCAGCGGCAGCAGCCAGGCTATGACCACCTCTGTGGTTACTACGGAAGGTACGGAAGGTAAATAACACACTGCCTACCATGTTAGTGCGATGTGCTGCTTTGTAAAACATGCTATAACAGTTAACATTAAACGTGTGTATTTGCCACAGTTACACATCGTTACTAGGCTGTGGGCCTCTTCTGACCTCGCTGTTGGTTTTGTAAGGTCGTGATACTTCTAGCTAAACAAAATTGATGCTGATCAAACTGTTTGTTCTCCTTTTTCCCCAAATGAGAATCAATAAGAGAATCGATAAAGAATCGAATCGTTAAGCAGAATCAATAATGGAATCGGAATTCCCAGGAAAATTCTGTGATGAACAATCTCCACAGCAGTCCCAATTTTGTGGATCAGGGTGTGCACAGGCTGATTTCTAATGAAGTCAATCACCATCTCCTTGGTTTTCTCAACTTTCAGGGCCAAGTTGTTCGTCCTGCACCAGTCTGCAAAGAGTTTCACCTCCTCCCTGTATGCCCTCTCATCACTGTGCTTGATAAGACCCACCACTGTCGAGTCGTCTGCATACTTTATGAGGTAATCGGTGCTGGAGTGTGCACTTCACAGTGTGAAGAGAAGAGGGCTGAGAATGTTGTGGAGAAAACTCCCCAAAACTTAATGAAATAACAACACGGAGACATCCATAATCTGTATCCATAATTAATTATTATTAGTCTACAAACAAGGAAATTCCCTTAGTGGCCTGACATTGTTATCTGACTCTGAAGCGTCTTCTCTGTTAGGGAGGGAGACAGCTCTGTCCTCTGACCTGGGTTACCATAGTAATGATCAGAATGGTCTTGTCTCCTCAGCAATCTAAGATGTAACGCTGCCCCTACAGTGACCTCAAGGCACTTGACTGATGTGTAACTCCATATGTGGCATGCTAGAGAAGAAAATTCCCTCACAGTACTTTTCTAGCGGTTTTCAGTCAGCCGACAGCTCAAAGCACTTCTTTAACACCTGTCACATTCACTCATTCACACATTATTGGCAGAGGCTGCTCTCAGGAGTGATACAGTGCTTATCGGACCGTTCAAGCTAAGAACACATAAAACATCATATAGAAACAAATAAAGAATAAAAGTTACTGACTACTTGTTAAGCTTTCATTTACAAATAGCCTGCCGTGTTTTTTGGGCAGGGTGTTCCAGACCCTCAGAGCTCTGCCCTGTTTAGTCTTCAGCCGCGAGCCTGGAGCAGATAAACAGATTTTTACATGGGTGGTACAGGTTCTGTTCCTGATTTTTTTTTTAAACTGTTCTTAAAAAAGCAAGCACTTTAAAAAATCCATCACTTGATCTCACTGATCTTGATAATTTAGGACTATTTATAAGCTCCCATTTTTAGCTAAGGTTTTAGAAAAGGTAACAGCAGATTAATTGCTGGCTTTTATTCATGAAAACAATATATTTGAGGAGGACAGAGGCATAATGGGGCTAACCTCATTTGTTTGAAGTAGTATGCCTCTTTGCCTTGAGTAAATAACCAATTAAATGTCCAGAGAATGTATTGCTGTTATGTACATGAGGTTGATATGTTGACACACATATCCTGCACATTGTTATCAGAGAGTAGTTATGTGCTTCTGTATTATACTGTCCTTTTAGTTTAATGATGTCCAATATTGGGAGTTGGGAGTGAGGTGCTTCCTGGAGATGGACAGTCAGTTTGGTGCTGGTTCCTTTTGAGTTTTTCAAAAGTCACATTCAAATGGGAGGAAAGCCCGGGACAGACGTACACCTCGGCATCCCCCAGGAGGAGCCTGGGAAGCATGAATGAGGAACAGGACATCTAGAATACCATATTTAACCTGTTGCCACCCCAACCCAATCCCAGACAAGAGCATAGATGGATGGATATTCAGTTCATTTTGGCCTTACTTCATAGTTAGGTTTTCATGATCAAATAAGCAAGTTCTAAAAACATAGAAGTTAGCACTTTTTGTTCTACCCTGCCTATAATCTACTAACAGCACATTTGACTACCATTGAAATAATAATTCCTTACTCTATCATATGTCACAGTTGTACTGCATTATCATACTCTACTTCCTGGAACTCTCTTGCTAATACCAGCTGTATTCTTAAAAAGGTTCATCGCCTCAAAAAACAAACAAACAGACAGACAGACAGACAGACAGACAGACAGACAGACAGACAGGCAGACAGACAGACAGACAGACAGACAGACAGACAGACAGGCAGACAGACAGGCAGACAGACAGACAGGCAGGCAGGCTGTTTGGATACAGGGCCATGGAAGTAGTAGAGCCACTTGTGAGTAATAGGTTAAGTTAAGTTCAGCATCTTTCATGTGGAAACATGAGCCATCCTCCAGGCAGAATTTATGAGTGTGGTCTAGTGGATATATTGATGCAGCTACAGGATACAGTAACACTGCCGTCACATCTTCACTGAGTCTGATTCTTAGCCATACAGAAAAACTTTGAGTTTTTAATTTTTTTTAATAAATAAATATTATTATTGTTGTTGTTATTTATTTATTTATTTATTTTATTGAATGGGTTTGTGTACTGAAATTGTTCTCTCGATGAGAGTGAGTACTGAGCTAGATACTGGTGCAGTCATGGTGGGGTTAGCCTATCCAGGTGCAGTGACTGTGTGAAGCTCTCTAGATTCTTGTTGCCACAGTGAGGTGTTGCTAGGTTCAGTTCAACTTTTGGACTGATGACATTGATGTTCTCCAGTTGGGAAACATGTCACCAATTCATATCATAATTATATTTCTGTATGTATATTCTTATATATTATATATCTTATATATCTATCTGTATAGCCACAGTGAAGCAGCACAACATAAGAAATACAGTACACAAATAAACAAAACATAAAATGAGACTGATGCTCATGAATCTGTTGCTACAGTGCAAGCTTGGAAGATTCCTTTTGTAACTACCTGGAAAACAATACAATGTAAACTGAACCCATACAAATCATTTTAGGTCAACGACAATAAAATTGTTTGTCCAACTTTACTTCATTCAATTTAGAAATGCCACCAAAATTTAGAATAGTTCGTCTAGAAATCATAACAATTTTAGTGGAAGGACTGAATTATTTTTTTCAGTACAGAGACCAAAATCTGTACTCACAAACATATCTGACAACCCATACTATAGTTGCTGCACAAAAGTATTGCATGGATGGATACACTATATTTGCCAAGTAATTGCAGCAAGTAACACCGCCTCAAAGCTCAGCTGGTGCTTTTTACAAATGTACGAAATCACAAAATATACAATAGAGATACATCATTCTAATCATTTTTAAAGAACCAGGTCTATATGGTGACCTAAACTAACCATAGTCTGACTTCAGCTCTGGATTTAATAAATATAAGTGTATTTTAAATGGTAAAATATTCATTTAAAGGCGCCTGGGCTCTAAGGATTTGTTCTCTTCATACTGATCCATATTTAGAAACCTTTTTGTAGAACTATTTGGACTGAGAATCAAAAGAGCAAGGCCAGCTGGTCACTGTGCTAGCAGGCACAACAGGAAGGCAAGAGAAGAGGAGACTGACAAGATGATGGATGTCTCGCTTGCTAAAGGCACCACTGCAGGTAAAGTGGAGATGCTCTGGTATAGAGCAGAAATCCATTTCTTGCATTGTTCTGTGTTCTTCTTCATGGCAGCTGATTTAAAATGAAATGATGAAGTTGTGTGACCATACATCCTCATTCTAACACATGCTGTAGAAGTTTACAAAGATAGTCATGAAGAAGCTTTCCAGTTTAAGATAGAACAGGCTCGTGAACACAGCTCTTATGAGATGTGCCAGACCCAAGGTGAATGCTAAATAGAAAAACTGTATGTATTCTTACAGTAAGATATTGAAGGTCTCTGTGAACTCTTCCTTTGACATTGAAACTTCAAATATATTATTATATTATGATATAATACCTTAAGTGGCTGTGGCTCAGGAGGTAGAGTGGGTCGTCCACTAACCAGATGATCGGCAGTCCGATCCCCAAGGACACACATGTTGAAGTGTCCCTGCTGGGCAAGACACTCAACCCCAAATTGCTCCTGAAGGCTGTGCCATCGGTGTGTGAATGTGTGTGAATAGTAAGCTCCTAATGATGAGTAGTTGGCACCTTGCATGGCAGCCAATGCCATCAGTGGACATACAAGTGACTTATTGTGATATTGTTTAAATTCTAAATGTGAAATCTAGAAATTAAGATTTGTTGTAAGCCACTCCCACTTTATCTGACAGATCCTACAGTAATAATAGTAACATAAGAGCAATGGTAGAAGCCATGTTTATAAATGAAAGTGTTTGGTAAATCTCACAAATACAGGCAGTGAATGAACAATTCCATAGCTAAAATGAAATTGAAAAAAATCTCAATTTTACCATGAATATGTGGAATATCTAAATATGTAATCATTGTTGAAACAAGGTGTAATGACAGATACCACTTGAATGTGTCCGCATCAGGAAAACTAAATGAAAAGTGATAATGAGTGTTCCCTTGCCTGCTTTTCCCTCTTACCTGCACCCAGTAACTTTCCACTCACCTGTCAGCCCCGCCTTCTCATCAGTCACCATGGTTTCTCCCGCCTCCCACACCTGCTCCTCTTCAGTAATCAACCCTGTATTTAAGCACCAACCTCCAGACACTCTTTGCCAGATTGTTCTTCGCGTCATGCAAGTCTTTCCAGCACTTTTGTCCGGACTGATCTCCCGTTGCCGACCCTGCCTGCCTTTGACCTGCTCGTCTGTCTCTGCCCCGGTAATCACCTCAGCTTTTCGTCCCCGACCACGAGTTCTGCCTCAGTGTTTCTGGTGTCTGTCTGCCTGTTTCCCTGGCTGTTTGGAGGTTTCCCCGGGCAGTCTGTCCCCCTGCTCCAGTTCGTTGCCACAGACTCTCCGATTGAACTCAGGACTTATTCCCTCTCTCTCACCTGCCATATCGCCTGCTGTGAGTTTCTCAATAAGGAACATTACTAAGTATCCCTTGCTGTTGTGCTGCATTTGGGTCCTACACAAGCCCGTTTCAGTACAATCTGGCCAAAGCATGGATCCAGCACACACCGCTTCGCCAGAGCTACGCCTGGAGAGGGTGGAGAACATTCTCCAGCGACACGAGGCATTGGTTGCTTCCACCGCAGCCGAGGTACGCCAGGCTACCGTCACTCAACAACAGGCTGCCGCTAACCAGGAGCAGACATTAGCGGCATTAGCTTCACAGATCCAGCAGCTCACTACTGTGCTCTCACAGAATATGGTCCAGAACCTACCTGCAACAGCGCCTGCTGCCGTACTCCAACCAACGCCACCTGGTCCAGTTTCTGAACCCCGAGTTGGGGCTCCGGAACGTTATGCGGGGAACCCAGAGGTCTGTAATCCGTTTATTACGAACTGCTCAATCCTGTTCGCCCTGCAGCCACACACATTCGCCTCTGAGGAGGCCAAAGTGGCGTTCACCATTAATCACCTCACGGGGAGGGCCCGCCTGTGGGGAACCGCTGAATGGGAACGTCAAACTCCTGCTTGCAGCTCCTTCAGAGACTTCGCTGCTGAGCTCCGGAAGGTTTTTGGCCCACCTTCCCAGGGTCCAGATGCTATGGGCGGTCTCCTGAACCTCCACCAGGGGGACCGCTCCGTGGCTGACTACTCTATTGACTTTCGCACCAGGGCTCGCCAGAGTAAATGGAACACCGAGGCCCAGTGCGACGCCTACCTACAGGGGCTTGAGGAGTATGTTAAGGACGAGCTGGTGTCATATGATCTCCCTGCCACTTTGGATGAGCTCATCGAACTCACACGGCGGGTGGACCGACGCATCCAGGCCAGGCGGGAGGAGAGACGGCGAGGACGGTTTGGGCATCCTCTTCCTTCCCAGTTCCGTGCAGTACCGGAGGTATCCTCTTCCCGGCCTGAACCTCAGAGGGGAGATTCAGAACCTATGCAGGTTGGCAGAACCACTCTGTCACCAGAGGAACGCCAGCGTCGTCAAAGACACAACCTATGTCTGTACTGTGGACAAGACGGACACTTCGTCTCCAGGTGTCCAGCAAAAAGCCAGGTCTCACCAGTAGCGAGGGATGTACTGGTGAGTCCGACCTCTGAACTGTCCCTCAGGAAACGCCCCCTCTGCCATGGTCGCCTGCTGCTACCAGGGGGCTCCCACTCCCTTGCCGTCTTCATTGACTCTGGCGCCGACGTCTCCATTATAAATGAAGAGCTGGCCCAGCAGTTGGAGATAGAAAGGGTTCCGCTGCCTCAGCCTGTCCCCGCCAACGCCCTGGACGGTCACCTGCTGGGGACCGTCACTCATCAGACTGTTCCAGTGCAGATGCTTCTCTCCGGCAACCACCACGAAACTATCACGTTTCACATCTTGGACTCTCCGCGTATCCCACTCATTTTGGGATATCCCTGGCTCCGGCGCCACAATCCCCACATAGACTGGGCGACGGGAGCCATTCTGGGCTGGAGCTCGGCCTGTCACCAAGTCTGTCTCAAGCAGGCCTCCGCTCCTCAGTCCAGGCCCTGCACCACGTTGGCTCCTGATCTGATGGGGGTCCCGCCAGAGTACCACGATTTCAGGGAGGTTTTCAGCAAGGCGAAGGCGACCTCTTTGCCTCCACACCGTCCATATGACTGTGCCATAGATCTTCTACCCGGCACCAGTCCTCCCCGAGGTCGTCTATACTCCCTGTCCGCACCAGAGAGGAAGGCCATGGAGGACTACATTAACGACTCCCTGGCGGCTGGCATCATCCGTCCGTCATCCTCCCCTGCTGGAGCGGGGTTCTTTTTTGTCGAGAAGAAGGACAAATCATTGAGGCCCTGCATCGACTACCGAGGCCTCAACGACATAACGGTGAAGAATCGGTATCCCCTCCCCCTCATCTCGTCTGCCTTTGAACTCCTGGAGGGGGCTACCATCTTCACCAAACTGGACCTCCGCAACGCCTACCACCTGGTGCGAATTCGGGAGGGCGACGAGTGGAAGACAGCATTCAACACACCTACTGGACACTATGAATACCTGGTGATGCCTTTTGGCCTCACCAACGCCCCCGCCGTCTTCCAGGCTCTGGTCAACGACGTGCTCCGGGACATGCTTAACAAGCATGTCTTCGTCTACTTGGATGATATTCTAATTTTCTCCAAGGCCAAGGAGGACCACATCCACCATGTTCAGGGGGTTCTTCAACGGCTCCTGGAAAACTCGCTGTTTGTTAAGGCAGAGAAATGCGAGTTCCATGCTCCATCAGTCTCCTTTCTTGGATACATTGTCGGCCAGGGGAGCATCCAGATGGATCCAGCCAAGGTCTCAGCCGTCGCCGCCTGGCCTGTTCCTGACTCCCGGAAGCAGCTACAAAGATTCCTGGGGTTCGCCAATTTTTACCGTCGTTTCATTCGGGGATACAGCACGGTGGCAGCCCCTCTCACAGCTCTCACCTCCTCCAAAGTCCCCTTCAGCTGGTCCTCCGCCGCCACAGATGCCTTCCAGACCCTCAAGAATCGCTTCACCTCTGCGCCTATCCTGCGTATGCCCGACCCCAAGAGACAGTTCGTGGTGGAAGTAGACGCCTCTGATGTCGGGGTGGGGGCTGTCCTGTCTCAGCGGGCTACTGATGACCAGAAGCTCCACCCCTGCGCCTTTTTCTCTCGACGCCTGACTCCCGCAGAAATGAACTATGACATTGGAAATCGGGAGCTTCTGGCGGTCAAATTGGCACTGGACGAGTGGCGTCACTGGCTGGAGGGGGCCGAACAACCATTTCTCGTATGGACGGACCACAAGAACCTAGAATACATCAGGTCAGCCAGAAGACTGAACTCCAGGCAGGCCCGCTGGTCCCTCTTTCTCACCCGATTCAATTTCACTCTCTCCTATCGCCCGGGAACCCGCAACGTTAAGCCTGACGCCCTCTCCCGCCAGTTCCTGAAGGAAGAGGAAGAGGTTTCCACAGCAGCGGACACCATCCTTCCCTCTGCTCGCCTGGCCGCCGCCATTACATGGGGGATTGAGGAGAGAGTTAGGACGGCGCTGGAGGAGCAACCAGGTCCCAGCGCCTGTCCTCCCAACCGGCTCTTCGTCCCGGCCCACCTCCGTTCTGAGGTGCTCCAGTGGGCCCACAACACGCACCTCACCTGCCATCCAGGGATCCAGAGGACCAAGGAGGTTCTTCAGCGCCGATTCTGGTGGGACTCCCTGGACCTGGACACCCAGGGGTTTGTCAAGGCCTGCCCTGTCTGCAACCGGAACAAATCCTCCCACCAGGCTCCTGCTGGTCACCTGCTCCCGCTTCCAGTTCCCCATCGTCCCTGGTCCCACATATCTCTGGACTTTGTGACCGGTCTACCACCATCTCTAGGACACACCACTATCCTTACCGTGGTAGACCGGTTTAGCAAGATGGCCCACTTCATTCCCCTGCCCAAGCTCCCTTCAGCCAAAGAGACTGCTGAACTGGTCCTCCAGCACATATTCCGGCTCCATGGTCTTCCAGTCGATGTGGTCTCTGACCGAGGGCCGCAGTTCTCCTCGGTTTTTTGGAGAGAGTTCTGCTCTCTCATCGGGGCCACGGCCAGCCTGTCATCCGGGTTTCATCCTCAATCTAACGGCCAGACGGAGCGGAAAAACCAGGAGATGGAGGTGGCTCTCCGGTGTATGGTCTCCAGTCACCCCACTTCCTGGTCGCAGCAGTTGCTCTGGGTAGAATATGCCCATAACACACTCCTCAGCTCCTCCACTGGTCTCTCCCCTTTTCAGTGTGCTTATGGATACCAGCCACCCCTATTTCCAGCCCAGGAGAGGGAGGTTTCTTGCCCCTCTGTACAGGCTTTCATCCGCCGGTGTCGCCGCACCTGGTCCCAGGCCAGATCCACTCTCCTGCGGTCGGTGGGCCGTTACACAGCCTTGGCCAATCGTCGCCGCACCTCGGCTCCTGCTTATCAAGTGGGACAGAAGGTGTGGTTGTCAACCCGGGACCTACCACTCCGGGTCGACTCGAAGAAACTGGCACCCAAGTTCATCGGCCCCTACGAAATTCAGAAGGTCATCAACCCTGCTGCAGTCCGCCTCAAGCTTCCCAGGTCCATGCGAGTACACCCCACATTCCATGTCTCAAAAATCAAGCCGGTTCTGGAGAGTCCCTTGATTCCTGCTACCCCGACTCCTCCGCCACCTCGCCTTATCAATGGAGACCCAGCCTACACGGTTCGACGGCTTATCCGCTCTCGTCGCCGTGGGAGGGGCATCCAGTACCTGGTTGACTGGGAGGGATATGGTCCAGAGGAGAGGTCGTGGGTCCCCGCCAGCTACATCCTTGACCCTCAGCTCATTACTGACTTCCACCGGCAGCACCCGGACCAGCCCTCCAGGATACGCCCGTCCACTGATAACCCCCGCCTGAGCGCCTCTGGTGCCCCACCCATCCCCGGCCCTAGCGAGGTGGACCCGCCATCGTCCTCTGTGGACTCTTCATCTGAGGACGAGGGGTCCTCCGATGCCTGCCTTTGACCTGCTCGTCTGTCTCTGCCCCGGTAATCACCTCAGCTTTTCGTCCCCGACCACGAGTTCTGCCTCAGTGTTTCTGGTGTCTGTCTGCCTGTTTCCCTGGCTGTTTGGAGGTTTCCCCGGGCAGTCTGTCCCCCTGCTCCAGTTCGTTGCCACAGACTCTCCGATTGAACTCAGGACTTATTCCCTCTCTCTCACCTGCCATATCGCCTGCTGTGAGTTCCTCAATAAAGAACATTACTAAGTATCCCTTGCTGTTGTGCTGCATTTGGGTCCTACACAAGCCCGTTTCAGTGACTGCATTTTCCTGCAGATATAAGAATGATATAAGAACGAAGAATGTTGAAAATGGTTCGAACAGGTCGTTTCCAAATAAAATCTAAAAATCTAAAAATTTAACATGAGTAGCATCATCAATAATATACTATTAGTGTAGAAATGAATGTAGCAGTTCTAACCTCACAAGGTCAGTTCTCAAAGAATGTGTAAAGCATTAAATTACTTATTTTCTGTATTTATGTCAGATTATCAGTGTGTCGTCACAGGTCATCGTAGCTGCAGGGGCATTGAACTGAGTGAACTTTTACAAGAACTGAAGATCTTGACTTGTTATTTCAGGCAGGGCCGGTCCTAGCTATGGGCAATGTGGGCGGCCGCCCAGGGCGCATTCTCCGTGGGGGGCGCACGAACAGCCGAAAAAGCAAAAAACCTCGGTAATTTTCGATACCGCTCATTAAGTTAGCGGAGCGGGCGCCCCGGGAGCGGGTGTTGACAAGGCAGAGGGGGGCGTCGGACAGACCGATGGGGGCGCACGCATCCCGGGGCGCACGCCGCATCCAGGGGGGTTCGCCCAGGGCGCAAATGTGGCCAGGACCGGCGCTGATTTCAGGCAATGTATGAAACTTGTCACCATCAATGGCCAAGGTTATTATAATTAATGAATTATCTGTTAAATGACTATAAAGGGGAAAACACTTTAATACAGCCTGAGTGCAAGGCAAAGTGTCTGCTCAGTGTTTGTTCTGACATCATAGCACATACATAGTTTACTGGTATTTAATTTAAAAAGATCCTTACAGAGAATTCAGTAACTGGCTTTCCAGTGAAACTAGGACTCATTGCTACATGTACAGTGTAATGTGCTGGAGGGGACACATGGCATAAGGAACTCATGTCAAGTAGAAATAGGGTTGGTTGAGAAAATAGGGAAAAAAAGAGATCTCTTATCTGGACTAGCAGATGAACATTTTTGAAAACAGTACAAATAATCAAATACCAAGGTGAATTCAGGCAGCTGTCTGAATGGTGGATTGTATTGCATAAAATCCCTCAGGGAAACAAGCCAACCCAATTGGCACTTATTGGGAGCAGGGGATATCGGAAGTAGCGGCGCTGCAGTAAATGCCCAAACAGGTTGAGGCCACGCCAGTGTGAAGAGAGACTGTGTCAAATAAAGCATCTGGGGACTTTAGAACGAGGCAGCACAGAGACGAAGCTCCTGTTTTTCTTCATCACCCAATTATCAAGGCAGAGAGGAGTGCAGAGTGGCACAGTAAAAATAGCAGACCCGAGCTTGTACTTCTAGGCCAGCACAGCACCGTCTTAGATTACTGCTCAGCGACAGCCGCCTGATTAAGTGTTTCTGCATCTGTGCTTTGAAGAGACAGACAGGCAGAGAGAGAAAGAAAGTTTCTGAGAGTAAGAGCCCATTTGAATTTAAAATGAGATGTTGGAGCCAAATTAGAGGACTGAAAACAGCCATCACTCTGGGCATGAAAACAAGCAGCGCTTTGAGAGCAGCAGGAAATAAGAAAAAAATGGAACAAAGAAAAAAAGGCAACCACGCCATCACGAGGCATACATTGTTTGCTTGTGGACAATTATGTGTTGGAGGCTGAACATAGAATACTATTACTATTTGTGCTTTCACAATGTACAGTACACAATAAGGTGGCCAATGAAAAGTTTGCTGCTAGGTTCGGGCCACTGGGTCGCTCAGGATCAGGAGTTGTAGATGCTGATTGTATTTACATTACATTCTCTGCATCACTTAGAAATGGAAACAGCCTGTGTTTTACTTCAAGACTGCTGAATCTGCTCCTGTAACAGGTACTATAGAGCTGTCTCTGAGATGCCTGTTACCACCCAGATTCACTGCAGGTGAATGGAATTTCATCTGTGGTGCTCACAGCTTTGAAAATTGTATTGTTAAAAAGTTCATCATCTTTTTCTTTTTAGAAACAGTATTGCCTTCAGACAGTGAGCGTTTGCCATCAGATGATGTCAATGTTCTGTATTTTGAATTACAGTTTTTTTCCAGTTGCTAACACACTAAAATGACATGGATAGCACAAATATTTAAACTGACACACAGGGAGCAAAACCTCATCTCAAATCTCCAAAACTTTAAACACATTTTCTGCTTTACACACATTTTGCAATTCCAAGTGGCTCTTTTTAAGTGTACTGAACACGGTTCTCTGCATAAGACACAACAATCTGACATAAAGTCACATGTCTGCAATTTAAAATGACATTACATGAGCTCATTGGCCACTATATGTGCCACCTGGCCAAACAGGTGTTATGTAACTGTTAACACTTCAATCAGGAAGTAAGCAATAAAAGAGAACAGGTGAGCATCTTTTTTTCTTTTACAACAACAAGCAGTGTTGTCAAATTATTTTGCTTTCCTCTTTATTTTATTTTTTCTGACATTTTTTCTGCAATTGTATTTTTACTTGCTTACTGTTTTGTGAGCATATTTTAGTTCACTCCAATGTAAATATATCTGCTGTGCATATGTTGCACTGACTTGTTTGGTGAAAAATAAATAATAATAAAATAAATATTTCAATAGCACGTGTGTGTATCTGCAAATATTTCTGTGCATGTGAACAATCTGAAGAATTCTCTACAGTTTGTAGACAGTGTGTAGTTGGTTAGACAAAAATCAGTAATACGAATGAAGTGTGTGCCATCTGGTGCAAAAGTTTGATTTTGCTTGCAGTGTCATTTTGCAGGATATATGAGATATTTCTCTGCATAAGACACAACAATCTGACATAAAGTCACATGTTTGCAATTTCAAAACACACCATAAAATAAAAAGACACTACATGAGCTCATTGGCCACTATATGTGCCACCTAGGCTTATGTAATTGTTACATTTTTTTCCATTTGCTTAAACACAATTTAAACTAGGCTGGTTTTATCAAAACACTAACACAATTCACCAAACCACACACCCAAACTGTAAAATACCTCATATATCCTGCAAAATGAAGCACTGCAAGCAAAATCAAACTTTTGCACCAGATGGCACACACTTCATTCGTATTACAGATTTTTGTCTAACCAGCTACACACTGTTGGGCATAATGAAAAGCACTCTCATCTTTAGTATGCTTTGCCATAATACTAACATAGATCAAACTGTAGAGAATTCTTCAGATTGTTCACATGCACAGAAATATTTGCAGATACACACACATGCTATTGAAATATTTATTTTATTATTATTTTTTTTACCAAACAAGTCAGTGCAACATATGCACAGCAGATATATTTACATTGTCCACAATATGCTCACAAAACAGTAAGCTGAAAAATACAATTGAAGAAAAAATGTCAGAAAAAATAAAATAAAGAGGAAAGCAAAATAATTAGACAACACTGCTCTACCCCGACCTCTCACTCTTCCTCCCCCTCTCATTCTCACCCTCCCTCTTCCTCTTCCTCTCTCATCAATGTCTTCCATTGTTGTTGTAAAAGAAAAAAAGATGCTCACCTGTTCTCTTTTATTGCTTACTTCCTGATTGAAGTGTTAACAGTTACATAACACCTGTTTGGTCAGGTGGCACATATAGTGGCCAATGAGCTCATGTAATGTCATTTTAAATTGCAAACATGTGACTTTATGTCAGATTGTTGTGTCTTATGCAGAGAACCGTGTTCAGTACACTTAAAAAGAGCCACTTGGAATTGCAAAATGTGTGTAAAGCAGAAAATGTGTTTAAAGTTTTGGAGATTTGAGATGAGGTTTTGCTCCCTGTGTGTCAGTTTAAATATTTGTGCTATCCATGTCATTTCAGTGTGTTAGCAACTGGACAAAACTGTAAAATGACACTACATGAGCTCATTGGCCACTATATGTGCTACCTGGTGTTATGTAATTGTTAACACTTCAATCAGGAAGTAAGCAATAAAAGAGAACAGGTGAGCATCTTTTTTTCTTTTACAACAACAATGGAAGACATTGTTGAGAGAGGAAGAGGAAGAGGAAGAGGGAGGGTGAGAATGAGAGGGGGAGGAAGAGTGAGAGGTCGGGGTAGAGCAGTGTTGTCAAATTATTTTGCTTTCCTCTATTTTTGTCTTTGTGCAGCTTCACCCACACTCCACCTCTTTTACCATTTTTGGATTAGCTGGGAGGCAATGGAAGCAAGACTGCCAAGATGGAGAGAACCAGAGCCAGCACACTGAGCTTCACAATGACTCTTCAGAAGCCTGTGGGAGATGACAACAATGATTCCCAAACTTTGACCAAATCATTCTAATCTTTCTTATCCATGATGCATCAGTTTTCACTAAGTCACCTGTTCCTGAGGCTGAAATGGCCCCACACCATAATACTACCCCCTCTGTGTTTAACTGTTGACAAGACACACTCATTTTTATCTCTCTCCCCCTCCCTCCGTCCAACATACACTCTTCACTGGTTGCCAAACTGTAAAATTGAAACAACACTTCCTCCAATCTTCCTTTGTCCATTTTTTGAGTTCTTTTGCAGATTTCAGGTGTTTCACTCTGCTTCTCTTTCAGTAATGCTTTCTTTGCTGCTATTCTGCCAACAAGTCCTTCTTCACCCAGTTTCTGACACACACTTCTTGAAGAACTGTTGCACCATTAGTCACTGTGGCGTTGAGTTCTCATGAGGTCTTTCTTCGGTCCTTAAGACTGAGAATTTTGAGATGATTCACTTGTCTGTCTGAAAGTTTCTTTTTTTTACCTCTCCTCTTTTGCTTCTGGTGCGAATTGGTGACATCATGGAAATCTCTTAAGCCACCACTGTAAAACTGTATGATGCCATGGATACTACATCCATGTTTTATATAATCTATGATTCAGACTGGTCATCACATGGTGGGTCACCTTCCTCTGTGCCTGCAGCCATCCCTCAGTTATGTTAATGCTACATGTGAAATCACCAAACAGGTCACAGATATATTAATTTTAAGGATTTTAATTTCAGAAAAATGAAAGTAGATCAAAGGTTTCTTTTTTTGTGACTTGATCTGAAGGGAATAGTTCCACATTTTGTCAAATATGCCTTTTGAGTGTTCACTTATTATATCAACCTCAGGACATGGTCAACCCAGCTTGGAACACTGGGAAATACAGTAAGTAGGCCTGTTCTATCCAAAATGGTTAATACGCCTCTAAAGCATTTATTTATCACTAAACAAACACTTTGTGGTTTTAGGGGGAGTTGCTTTATTTTTTGGCAAACAACAGCTTAAAACATCTGAAGTGACTGTTATTGTCATTTCTGACCATATACATATATCCAGAGCCAGAGACACTGCATTTAGAATCCAATTAAGAACATACAACTTAATGAATGAGCTTCTGGGGTGTTGGCTGGTGTATTTCTGAACTTTGGACAGAAGTTAGCTATCTTTATGCTAAGCTAAATAACCACATCCTGATGTCAGCTCTGTACCAACACACATGACTATAACTCATGTGAGCAAATTTTGTGATTAGTGATGATTAAAAAATGTTTTGTAGTTAGAATACTAACAGCAGCAGAGTGTTTAAGTCGAGTTACATTTTCATAGATTTTTTTTTTTAGAATGCCCTATTTAAAATACACAATCTCAATTAGCCAATCATGTTGCTGTTGTTAAAATACCCCGTGATGCTGTCAGCTGACATCAGTGCCCTCCTCAACACTGTACACGTCCACGTCATCATATCCAATGCCCTGATTGAGCTCATCTGAAGTCCACTCGTCATCACATCCAGATCTTCACCATTCTCTTTGTCCCTTTGGCAACACCAGTGTCTAGACTCATCAGAGGCTCTGTTTCTTATCATCCTCTCTAAATATGATGATGTCATGATGTGGGTATAATCAGCCAAGACTTTATACATTTCTCATCTTTATTGTGCACATTTGATAAATATATTTGCTTGTTCAAAATGAAGTCTTTCCTGATTAAGATGCAGTCATAATTGACAAACACTATAAGTAAAATAACTTTCCTTTCTCTGTGGACACAGCAGCTGTGAATTGAATTACCATCCGACTGCTGCTGTTTTTAATTTGGCCTCTCTGGTTCTCTCAGCTCTCAGAATAATGAATTATGTTTGATAAAGAACAACTGTTGTGCTCTGCTGATTTCTGAGGTAAATGTTTACCAACTTCAGTTGTTCTACACGGCTCATGCACTCTGTGTGTAGGGAAGCAATTAGCCCTCTGATTAAAAGTCCATCAGCATTAATGAACAGGCAAGAGCAAATCTGTCAACAGCAAGGTCCCATGGAGAGGTGGAGAGTAAGTCCAGGGACGTTACTAGCAGGTTGGTGCTGCCCCCAGGTCCAGTCCTGGCTTTAATAACTAGTCAGAGCAGGAAAGTCAGCAGTGAGCTACGTGAAGTTGTAGAGGCTGAAGTGGGCCATTATCCAATCCCTAGATCCATGTTGGATGTGACGATGTCTCCTTAGGACAGAGAGCCACAAGAGCTTGCAGCTGATGCATGTGGAGAACCCAGATCCAAGTGAGTAATTATTTCAGGGTGGCTGAGTCTCTGTGGGAGCACAGGATTGGAGACAGCACAGAGCTGAAAAGCAGCCGGCCCGGATTCCAGAGGTAAATGTCCCATTTATTTTCTCTGTGCACATTTCAGAAAATCCCTTTGCCAACACTTTTAAGCTCTGAACTGAAGCAGCTAGCTTTGAGATAAATTCTGACCTTCCAACAACTGGTTCTGAGAAAAAAAAATGACAAAAAGTCACAAAACTGTGTATGAGATATATTTTAAGGGGAATGAACAATTAATCCCAGGAAGCACTGGGAATGCCATCAAATCATTTCATTTCACTCTTTCTTTCACTCATTGTTCTTTTGAATCATCGATGGTACAGCCCAGTCTCACTCTAACCAGGATTCATCATGCATTTTAAAGATTCTGCATACCCACAAAGTTGTTTGCATGTATTCTACCTGACTTGACCTCTGCTTGGGTCAAGTTGGGTGGGGCTTTACCTGAATTGGATAAGGTCACCATGTACCAATGAGGACAATGACGGCGAGATTGGTCCTGCCCAAATATGGTCACCAAATAAAGTAATTACAATGTCAATCAAGCTCAAATCAGCCCAAATCAATGGTATTGTTTCCTGAGGCGTAAGGAGGCGTTATTTACTCAACATTTATCTGGTTTATAATTTGATCTTCTTAATTGGTTACCAGTAATTAGTGCAGAGAAGGCTATAATATGGGTTTGGTCATCGATGACTTGGCTTTAATGTGTATTTGGCACATTTCACTGCTTCTATATTTCTTGCCAGTACTATGGAAACTGTATTATTTAATAAGTTGGCACTCATTACCACTGTCACAGGCTTATTGACTAAACTGAGGTTAATGTATTTTAGATAGTGAGTCATATTGTTGTATAAAAAACAAAATAATGATAATTCAGTCCAGTTGCCAATATATGCTGCACATATCTTCGTCTAGCACTTCATTCAAGGACACCTTTTGTTCTTCTGATTAATAGAAGACCTGTTTCATACATATATGATGTATTGTGCAAAGCATTTGATGTAACTGAAAACATCAAATAACAAGTAAATCCAACTCTGGCTTATACGTGGAGCCACTTCAGGCACTTCATGCTGTAAATATTTTGACTTTTCAGGAAAGCCTGCACTTTTCTTGTTAGGCTGATGCTGTCATAGACATAAGAACCCACATGCAGTGCTCTTTTCACAGCATGAAAGCACTTCATCTCAGCACCCTGCAAGTGCTTTTCACTCTGAAGAAAGTGGCCTGGTGGACATTTGCCTCAAAGTCTCTCATAACCTTTAGAGTTACCCAGTAAGACCTGACCATATGCTGTGCTGTGTGTGTTAGTGTAATAAACTAAAATTTAATAGAATGGCCGTGCCTTAAAATGGATTCATGTGCTTCATGCACACAAACAATCATGTTTGCTTAGAACCAGTTTTGTTACATAATGTACTGAGACACTGATAGCAATGCCACTGCCAACAATTTCTTTTGCCATCATTATTTTAAATGTGTCTTAACAATGTTTTTCATACAGTATGGGACAATTCTGCAGCTTGTACAGGAAGGAGTCATTCTTGGACAAAAATCAGGCTGTGTGAATTCTCTATATACTAACCAACATTTCTTGCCGTTTTTAATGGACTGCTGTGCCCCTAAGAAAAGATTAATCCCCCGTGACAACTGTACCCAGTAAGAGCTCAGATTAAAAATTATTTTGTAATTGTAAAACAAAAAGTAGACTATATTCTAAAGTGCATATACACCAAGATTAATTAGGTAAAACAACTGAAATATATACATATATATCATATTATTACAAAATAACATTGTGACATACTTGAGTTACGCCAGGCACGTAACTTTCACTCTTTTCCTGAACCTAACCAGTGCAAGAGCAACTTTTTCAAAACATTAACCAAGCACGCTTTATTTTGAAAGTCAAGCCTGATGTCACACATTTACTTTTACTAACTTGACCAGACATTGAATTCCATTCTTGGTAACTTGACCACTGAGCTGTGCCTGCCCAGAAATTGTTAGAGGGCTACCAACAGCAACATACAGTATTTTGAAGCAAAGGGCCACTGACGTAGGGGCAGTTAGGAATGAGAATGTGTTGGGCATCAAGGGCACCAAAAAGGTGATGAAGATTAACCGCTGTGCCAGGTCACAGGACTCTACATCTGACTCATATGTTTCGATCAAATGATCAAAAAAGGATTGAGTCGCTCGTTTCTTCTTTCCATTATTTATTTTCAAAACGAACAACAAAAAATGCTCTCAAATTAAACATAAGGTCAAAAACTGTGTCGGTCCTCTCTCCTCGTGTTCACCTGTGGGTTCAAACAAAAAAACCTCTTCCTTCTTCTAAACACGCCTCCTCCTCTCTCCACAGCTGACCTGAGCTAATAAGTTAGTTAATCAAAAGCTAAATACATAAACAATTAATAAGTCCAAATGACTATTCTTATACCATATAATTCATCTAAATTATAGAATAATTAAACACAATAAATTGGCTCCAACATTCCAGCCCCTAATTGCTTAAGTCTTAAATGTAGCAATTACAAACAACTTAAATACAGCCAATTTTAAATGCATATATATTTTTTCATACTAACAAGAATGGCAATTTTGTTCTATTCTACAGATTCTAGGAGTAGACAAAGTTTGTTGATAGGTCTCTGTAGAATATTGGTTTTGGTTTTAACCAAGACACTGCGAACCAGTCCTTTGCTTCCTGGCAATGTCTGTAAAATCCGTCCTAAAACCCAAGAGTTTCTTGGAGCAGAGTCATCTACAATCATGACAAGGTCTCCAGGTTGAAAGTTCCTTTTGAGGTTATTCCATTTACTCCTTTTTTGCATGATTGGAAGATATTCTCTGACCCATCTCCTCCAAAAGAGGTCTGCCAGATATTGCACCTGTCTCCATCTTCTCCTGGAGTACAGGTCATCCTTTTTGAACAGTCCAGGAGGCATGATGGGGTTTGTTTTAAGAAGAAGCAGATGATTGGGTGTTAAAGGTTCCACATCATTCAAGTCGTTTGTTATAGATGTGATGGGTCTATCATTCATGATTGCTTCCACTTCACATAAGGCTGTTTGCAAAGACTCATCATCCAGGATTTGTTCTCTTACCACAGAACAGAGGATCTTTTTGAGTAATTTGATAAGTCTCTCCCATACACCACCATGATGAGCACCTGATGCTGGATTGAAAATCCACTTTATTCCATCTTGTAGAAGATTTCTTTGGATTTTGTAATGATTTAGTTCCTTCCATGATTGTTGAAGCTCCCTTTGTGCACCAATGAAGTTTGTACCTTGATCTGATCTAATCATTTTTACAGTACCTCTACGACAAATGAATCTGCGTATTGCGTTGATGCAGGAGTTAGTGTCCAAGCTGCTGGCTGCTTCAAGATGAACTGCACGGCTGGTTAGGCAAGTGAAGATTACACCCCACCTTTTTACATTGGTTCGACCTCGTTTTATTTCAAAAGGTCCAAAATAATCCATACCAACTGAAGTGAAAGGCGGTAAGTCTGGTATCACACGGTCTTGGGGGAGATCTGCCATCTTCTGCTCTCCTACTTTGGACTGCATTCTTCTGCAGAAAACACAGTTTCTGATTATTTTACGGGCCAAAGAGTTTGCAGAGGGCATCCAGTATTTTTGTCCCAGTTTAGATAGCATGTGATTTCTACCAGAATGGCCAATTTGAATGTGTATGTGTTTTAAGATGATCTCTGATATGTGGGATTTTTTGGGCAAGATTATAGGATTCTTAATGCTTACTGGCATGGCTGATCTGTTGATTCTTCCTCCCACTCTCAGGATACCTTGATCGAGCATTGGATCCATTTTCAGTATGGAGCTGTCTTTCGTGCAGGGTTTTCCCTTTTCAAGGAGAGCAATGTCCTGCTTAAAGTGCTGGTGCTGTACGAATACCAATATGGCTCTTTCAGCATTTTCCATATCCTCCACTGTTAGATTTGCATTGAAGGCAACTTTCAGTGCTTCAGCACACTCTTTCAGTGACTTGTCCTTACCTAGCAACAATCCATAATTTATCTTTTTTCTTTTAATGATCTCCAACAACAGTTTTTTTATCTGTAGTATCCATGCTACAGTTCTTTTAAGACTGTTCCAATCTGAGTAGTACTCGATCAGCTTCCTGACAGGATTTTCCACGTCAACAATCATTATATTGACAATTACATCCTTCTTCACCTCAGGATCATCTAAAGGGAGATAACTTTGTGATGTTTCATCTGGATTTTGAGGCCATTGAGATTCTCTGTCTTTCAGAAATTCTGGTCCTTGTAACCATCTTTTTGACTTCAGGAGTGATTCCATGTTTAATCCTCGTGAAGCATCATCCGCAGGATTTTGTTTGGAGTCCACATACTTCCATTGATCCTTCTTTGACAAGTCATGTATTACTGCCAGTCTATTAGCCACAAAGGTGTGAAATCTCTTGTTCTGATTGTAGATATATTTAAGTACAGACTGACTGTCTGTCCAGAAAATAGATTCTTCAAGCTTAAGCTGCAATTCTGAGCGTAGCATTCGATCCACTCGTACAGCCAAAGTGGCTGCCGTAAGCTCAAGTCTTGGGATAGTCATTCTTTTTAGGGGACTTACTCTAGATTTTCCCATGACTAAAGCAACATGAACCTTTCCCAGCTTGTTGATGAATCTTATGTAACTTACTGTGCCATAACCTTGCTCACTGGCATCACTGAAGTGATGCAATTGTGTGGTCTTTACCTGGCCAAAATCTTCAGGTTTCAAAGATCTACTGATCTGCAAGTGTTTTAGCTGCTCAAGCTCAGTCAGCCATTTCTCATATGCTCTTGAGTACACACAGGGAATTGTACTGTCCCATCCGCACTTAGCCTCACAAAGATCTCTGAGAATCTGTTTTGCTTTGAGTACAAAGGGTGCAACCAGTCCTAGTGGGTCATAAACTGAACTTACAGTAGAGAGTATAGCTCGTCTAGTAAGAGATGCATTAATGAAAACAGAGTAGAATACCTGAATAATGATGTGTATCTGGTCTGGACTCCCTGTCAGAAGAGACTGGTGGGAAATATTGTATAGATCCTTCTTGTGTTGCTGAAGAATATTGATTTGTCCTGTAATTGTAAGCCATTGTATGTGCGGTTGTTCTCTCAATCTGTTCATCTCTTCAACACTTTGGTCCAGAACAAGAAATTTAAATGACCATCCTAGTACATTGCAAACACTGCAGGGAATATCCAAAAGTACAAAAAATACTTAAATATTTACTATTATGGAACTTGATTCACAGATGATGTAGCTGATCAAAGAAATTGAATCAGCGGTCAACTGATTCAAAAAGTTATTTTATCATACAGTTGACAACAGAGTTGTTGTTTTAATGGTGGTGCAAAAGGGACTAACATATCTATAATTTAGACTTCAAAGCATATCAATCAAATATCAAATCAATCATATCATATAAATTATTATTTGAAATGAGTTTTTTGCCTTTATTTTTTCTCCTTGGACATTATTATCATTAAGTATCTGCTCCATTCCACATTGGCTGCTTATTATTTGCTATCTCATTGTGTATCTGCAACTAGGCACTATTTGAGGCACATTTTAAATCAGGTCTAATCATCCTCGGGTTATTTTGGTCAGGTTTTAATGTCTCCATCAGATCAGGTCTCTATTTTTTGAAAATTAAATCATGCACTTCAGATTCATTCAAGTAATTATTTCTGCTGTGATAACTGTGAAACCCTGAGTCACGGATGGTTATAAACAACTGTGTATTGGCTTCTGTAAATTGTCCCTTGAATCTGGTCTTCCATCTTCTCACCAGTACCTGTAGCAACACACTCACACAACACATCCCTAACATTTTTAAGGTATTCGGTGGTAAAGTCTCGTCCAGCCATGATGACAGGTCTTCGGTTTGTGTCAAACAAATTGCTGCAGTTGCTGGGTGTTTTTTGAAACTTCATTTAATTTCATAACAATTTCACATACATCCATGTGACCAACGTCTCACAGTCCAGACTATGTAAGCTATAGAGACCAGCTGCAGGCTATGATCTGTTTGAACTAATCCACCATGACAAGGGACACAGAATCATCCTCATACTGTGTGTTTACATCATCATCATGTGGTTAGTCATTTAATTATTAATCCTTTCCTGTTTTACTGCATCAGGTGCTGGCTTTGATCATCAGTTTTCCCTGTGAGAGATGGAGGAGTCTGACTATGTTTCAGCAATAGTATCTTAGATTGACTGTTTGCTGTAAACTTGGCTACTGTAGGTACTGTCACGCTCATGGGCTCAGATCATAGATTATACTGCATAATGCCAAAGCTTTAATCCCTACTGATAATGCATGAGCATATACTACAGTATAAGCCCTCTCTGAGTCAGACTGATTGCTATCTGCGCTATAACAAACTACACAGTCTGTAATCACACTGTGGATAATGTATGCATGCACATTAGTATGCATAAACTAGTGTGTGCACATGGGCATAACATGCAGGTATACAGCAGTTATGAATATCCTGTTATATTAAATCTATTTTTAGTAGACATACCTTAGTACATACCTTTATGTACAGTATATTGGTCTGTGTGTGTGTGTGTGTGTGTGTGTGTGTGTGTGTGTGTGCAAACCACTGAAAGAGGTCACTGGGAATAATGTCAGCATTGCATGCTTATTTAATTGTGTGGTACTTGATGCAATGATTTCAGTTACATCAGTGATGGCTGAGGGAAGCTTTTATTTTGAAAGGTTTGATTCAACAACCCACTGCTACAGCTTTCAGTTGTGGGGAAGACACAATGAGGTCATGAAGTTTTTGACTCTATAACATTGTATATTGTACAACATACGACTATGGAGTTATTTTTGTCTCAAAAATAACCGTAAACACACAGAGGGTGATCTACAAATGTTCCTTGATTTGCACACATGTTTTGCTATCCACAAATACAAATATCTAATTTGTAACTTGTATTTTGGTTTTTACAAATATACGTGTATTTGTAAAATAATTTCACATTTGTAAAAACAAAAAAGCCATTTGTAAAACTGAAAATTCTGTTTGTGAAGCGTGATTCTGCATTTGTGGATCACCATTCTCACACACGTATCTTTTTCCTCAGTTACGTATTTCTGAGACGTTCATGCCGAGATCCGCACAGATCCACAAACAAATATTCGGGATTCACAAATGGCTGCCCTCCTCACCACTGGGTGGCCGTGTTGTTCTCTGTGTACATTGAACGTTATATTTATTCAGCTTTCTGGCCGTAAAAACAACATTTCAAGATATATCTGGCATTGTTTGAGGACATTTCTAGCGAGAAATGTGCGTTTTACTCTCTAAATCTATGCTGAATGAAAGCAAATTGTGTTTTATTAGTCCTCTAGCGATACTTTATCGTCATGGTTACCATAGTGTAGCAGTTAAATGCTTTCCGGAGCATGGATCTATTACATCCATGTTCTGAGTCTAAATCCTTGAGGCCGATCGGCCGTGATGAGTTCTGTATTTAACTGCTACACTATCCAGCCTAACCCTGGTACATCCAGAACATGGACGGAGGAGTCTGCCGCTGTTGTTATGGTAACCATGACAATAAAGTATCGCTAGAGGACTAATAAAACACAATTTGCTTTCATTCATAGTCTGAAATACACATTCTGAAGGTGTACAGAGCACTACTGATCTCAGGTCATCATAGATACATTTAAATTAACCTATACCAAACATGCATTAAAGATAACCTATGAGCTAAATCTGCATTTAAAGTAAACCTGTGCTAATGAGTTAAATATGTGCATAGAAATTTGACATGTGCAAAAAAGAAATGAAACCTGAGGCTCACGTCCCGACCAGGGCGCTACGCTCTGCTCATACAAACCGTCTAGTTGTACCCTCGCCTCTCGCAAAGCGAGGTCACTCTAAACTCTTCTCGGTGGTCGTCCCCAAATGGTGGAATGACCTACCAACGGCTACTAGAACAGCAACATCCCTCTCTAACTTTAAAAAACTTGTAAAAACCTTTCTGTTTCAAGAATGCTTCCCTGCCTAACAAAACTAACAAAACTAACAACTACTCTGTGTCCTTTACACCTTTCTCAGCTTATGTCCTCCTCTGTAAGTCGCTTTGGATAAAAGCATCTGCTAAATGCAATGTAATGTAATGTAATGTAAAAGAAAATGACAACATAGAAGAAAACAGTGTTACCAATTTGACAACATGCCCTGTGTTTCAGTGACAAACCAAATAACCTAAAGACAACAAGCATACACAGAAATAATTAAATGAATAGTCAGTAACAATCAGGAATAATAATAATTCTATAATATGAATAAGAATAATGATATAATAATAACAAAGCCTATAAATCCATCCTGCATAATGAGCCTTTACGTTTGATGCAGTGCTTACAGTAAGCGTACCTTGTTGGGGACTGCAACCCACTAATACACTATATACATTAATGAAAACAGTTATGAATATTATATCCCATTTCTGCCATGTTATGCTGCTAAATCTGACACACTGGACCTTTAAGAAACAGTAACATTTACTTTTTTACAGTAGCATGTGGCTACTTTCAATGAATTGCTCTAAATACTTTCTCCATCACTGATTCTCTGCTTCCAAAACACAGTGGCAGCTGCAGGTGAAAGCTTCTTCACTACAGAGTAGGTGTAATCTTTTTTATGTATATATATTCTTTCTATGGTAGATAGCGCAGTGATGAGTAATGCTGATCAGAGTGCAATGCTATTATATTTGATTAACCCAGTTTCATATGAGAACAGAACATTTGAAGCAGGTTTTATTCACAGCTTTATGGATCTCAATGTCACAGTAAAGGTAGTTTTCTATTTAAAATATTAGCATTGTAAAAATATGTCATTGTGATGTATAACTGTAATCTCAACCGGGCAAAATAATCATGATTACCATTTCAGCTGTAATCTTGTAGTCCTGTTGCAATGTCACTCCATCACTGTGTTTAATCAAACTCTGCCCAGCAGTGTGCGACACCCAGTCCACACTGATCCACACTCCTGATTTCATTACAGAGGAATGCACACGGATAATAATTTCAGCCACCATGAAATTATTTCAGCCAGTCCAATAAAGGGCATCTTTGGAGACACACTCCTCTTTCACACCTGCTCCTGTTCTGCAGGGTTCATCAGTGCAGCCACCAAGCCAATCCGACTTTTAATCTAAATGGAATCGATCTCTTGCTGTCAAAGACTTTGCCCCTTTGGTGTTTGGAGCAGTGACTTCACCACTGTTAATGTATTGCTTATTAATTACTCTCTCATGACCACAGGGTGATGTGTGTAGCTCCATTGTAGCTTTATCTGTGGGACCAACACCAACAACGTTCCTGAAATGACAATAACAGCACCATTCCATCATGCCTTTCACGACTGGCAAAGAAAAAAGATAACACCTATCTGTGAGAAGTCCTATTTGTTCCACTCTCACTGTTTGATGGCATGCTTTGCTGCCTAACTGGAGTTTAATGAGGGCCTCTGCCTTTTGACTGCTTCATGGCCTTTTTCTCCTCAAAGGTGTTTATTCCTGCACCAGAGGTCAGTTAGTGATGAACATGAACGTTAAAGAGGTGGACATATCACACAAGCCTCAGAATTACTGAAAAAAAATTAAAAAATTCACAAAATTTCATTAAAAAATGTGTGGTAATTTAGTCAATTCAAAGTTTAAATCAAATGAATTAAGAAGATTTTAGTGATGTCGAGTAGTTTTCCTATTTCTTTTTAACCACATAGTGTCATGTCTATAATAAAACAGTTTTGAGTATGTTGCATATTCACACAACGCATCAAATCAAATCAAATCAAATCAAATTAGATTTTATTTGTATAGCCCAAAGTCAGAAAGTCAGAGAGAGGGGAGTGGGGTAAGGGGGAGTCCCCGGGCAGTCTAGTCCTATGGCAGCATAACTAAGGGATGACCTGAGCCAGCCCTAACTATAGGCTTTATCAAAAAGGAAAGTCTTAAGTCTATTCTTAAAGGTGTTGACCCTGTCTGCCTCCTGAACCCAGAAAGGTAGTTTGTTCCACAGAAGAGGAGCCTGATAGCTGAAAGCTCTGGCTCCCAATCTACTTTTGGAAACTATAGGAACCACAAGGAAGCCAGCGTCCTGAGAGCGCAGTGTTCACAGCATCACAGCAAACGTGTGTGGACAAAGACATTCTATTTTCAATAGAAAAGAGGGTTACGTTTAAGAGGATCGCATAGGAGCATTCTGTGAGTGAAGGAGATCTCATCAGCTGCAGCCCCAACAAATGCTTCAAATGTAACAACTTGGTTTGGTTTAGGGAAAGATGATGCTTTGAATTAAAATAAGTGCCTATTTAATGTTTGGGAAACACTGTCGTATGTGTTAAACCACAGAATATAAAAGTCATGGACAGATTTCTGAAGAGCCATTGTGAAGCTCAGTGTGGTGGCTCTGGTCGTCACCATCTGCCTCCGCTGCCTCCCTGCTAATGCAAAGATGAGCAAAGACGTGGAGCGTGGGTGGATCTAAGGCAGGCTGAATGAAGCCTGGTAGGTTAAAGAAGCCACTAATGAGGGGATCTACCAGCCAATCAAAGCAGCCACGCCCTTAATTCTGCATAACTTTAAGTTGAACAGTGACATCTACAAAAATTCAGCTTCAGCACAGTTGTCATGAACATGGAATGAAGACCAAAACTGTTTTTGTACCAGGCTGTAAACATGTTTATTTCTGCTGTGAAGTTGGACATTGAAACATGGGGGCTTATGGAGACTCATTCTGGACCCAGCCTAAGGTGGAGGCTCCTTGGTTAAAATCATTACTGGTGTGGTGGTTGTATGGTTATATAATAATATATAACAACCAGGTATATATAATATAATAATAACCAGGTCAGATTCAGTTTAATTGTCACATATAATTATACAGGTGTACATCATAGTGATTTTAGGGAACTATTGTTGAGGTTAAAACAAAACTAACAAAACAAACTCCATCCACCCTGACCCCCTCCCTCTGCAGACTTTGTCGCTCTATAATAAGGCCACCTGACTTGACACTTTGCTATTTTAAACTGGAACTTCTGTTCCATTTTATAAGTGGCTGGATTATAAGTGACTCAGACCCATGTGTTGTCAGATTCAAGCAATTTCTTGAACTGAGAAGAATGTTATCATGACTCAGTGATGGCCTGTTTAATGTTTTATCACACTAGTGCAGCCGTTCCTGACTGGAGAAGCTGGAGTTTGTTGCCAGGAATAATTAAAAGAAAAAAAAAGAAGAAGCCAAATTCCAATATTTTCAAATGAATAACACCCACATATTTGATGTTGAAAATAAAAATGCTGTTATCGTCCTGTCTGAGATTCTGTTGTTTGTTATAGCTCTGCACTCAACATAAGAGTGTCATCAGACTGTGTCACATACTATATGCATGAGCCAGTGTGACTCAATTTTATGCTCTGACAAGCTCCACAGTAACAAAATGCACATACTCAAATTATAGTTCTTCTGATAAATTGATCCTTAGAGCAGACATGGCAGATTCTAGGAGAATAACAATGTGTGAAGCTGCTTCACACCATCAAAGGGTTGCAGTCACTGTTGCTGTGCAGCTTACATTGCACTGGTAAAAACAATGAAATTCAAGGTACAGGGTAAATTTATGATTCTACAACACAGGTGTGGAACAGAATGCAAGTTAAGGTCAATTTATGCCACCTATAAAACAAAAATAAATAAATAAATAAATAAATAAATAAATATATAAGTCATAAAGATCAAAACATTTTTATGATGAGCTGAGGACTCTTACAGCCTGAGACAAGAAGCTGCTCTGTAGTCTGGTGGTATGGCAGCAGGATGAACAGGCTGTTGCTGGGGTGGACATAGTCTTTTAGTATCCTTTGGGCTACCTCGCCTCACTGTTATTGGGATGCTCGTTAGATCGGTACCAATGATGTTTTGGCCTGTTTTAATCAACTGCTGCAGAACCCTCCTGCCTCAGGGGGTGCACATCCCATTCCAATTTATAATGTTTTCTCTCCTTCTAGTTTTCTTCAGAAATACAGCTGTTTCTGAGCTTTCATAACCACAGAGGAGATGTGAGATGACCATGATAAAGCTGATTCTCAGGAACTGTTCCAGGAATATCTATCTATACTTTGAATAATCTAAAACAACATATAACACACAGTTTGGATGTCTTCAGTGTTAATTCACAATGTAGAAGATAATACAAATAGAGAAAGTCCAGTAAATCAGGTGTGTCCAAACTTTTGACTGATACTGTTTGAAAGAATGAGAAAAATAGAAAATAATAATATCATTAATTCAATTGGTTTAATTAGTCAGAGTTTGCCTTTTTTTTTGCCACATTTTTAATTTAACATGAGTTCTCCTTTGAACATAGGCAGAATGCAAAGAGCCATTCTCTGTCCAACACAGTGTTGGAGGGCCTATTCTCCCCTCACCCAAAGTGCACTGCAATTTATATTTACACCTACACAAGTGCCTACATTCTGCTTACACCTTATACACACACCAGTTTCTTTATATGATAAATGGTAAACGGACCACTCAAAGCGCTTTTACACTACATATCTCATTCACCCATTCACACACATTCATACACTGATGGCATTAGCTGCCATGCAAGGTGCCAACCATTCATACACATTTACACAATTTGGGGTTCAGTATCTTGCCCAAGGACACTTGGAGGACTGGAGGATCTGGGGATTGAAACAACAATCATCTGACCATCTGACCTCCTGAGCCACAGCCGCTCCCACATATCATTCCATGTACTAATTACTTGTTTCGTGCTATTTAAATAAACACTTAATAATGAAATGAATGAAAATGAAGCAAATCCTCGTAATTCCATTCCACATTGATTTTGGGTCTTGTGCCACCCAGTCTGTTGGCTTGGTACTGCCAGACCTCTGTTTACCACTGGCAGCTTTCCATCTGGAAGTGTTGTATTCTTCCTTCTTTCTGACAAAAAGCCAGCTTTCCTGGCTCTGGATTAAAAGGTGACTTTTTCAGACATCCAGGCGCTCTAATTGTGAAATGATTTCATTGTCTTTGTGATAATCAACACAACTGCTGATATATGATGGCGTTGTACTCCCCACTGGTTCTCCTGACACGACTGTGTGTTAGTTCCAAACACACCTCTGTCCATATTACTTGTGGACCACCCTATGGTCTCCTTGCAGGCCACCGTGAGACAGCCATGGCTCCACCCTTTTGTCTGACCTTGTCGGCCTTTCCTGTGTTAATCCTCCTTGCAGGTCAGAAGGGGTTGGACTAATCCGATGAAAGGCACTGGTTGCGGATTATATAAAGCCCCATCTTCAGCATTTTAATTCAATCCAGCACTTATAAAAAAAGAATTGATATAAAGTCCCAGTGTCACAGTGATTACCACATTTAGACATGTGTGCACACATAACACAAAATGTTCCGTATGTATACTAAGCTGAGATATATATCTTTTTCTTCTATTTTCTTCTCTTCCCTTTGCAGACCTAAAATCTGTGACATCACTGGCTTCATCTGTCATTTTATAGTTATATAAAGAGCCATTATGAATAGAGCTGGAATGCTTAGATGATATTTGGCCTCTGGTACACAAAGGGGGCTGCATTGCTGCTGGGAACAGTGATGAAGAATAAAAATCAATGAGTAAGAGTGGCCTCAGGTCTCTCACAGACTGCAGAAGTGTTAAATTTTAAAACTTGTTTTGTTATTGAAGCCTTAAAAAAAACTTTCCTATTATGTTGCAGGTCATTTTTATTCTCATTGGCCCATCAAGGCAAAAATGACCTCTCACACTTTATAGTGCTGAGAGAGATTGTGCTGAAGACAGAACCTAAAAATGAGCTCCAAAATACAAAATAGATTTGATAACTTATGACTTGTAGACATTTATGATTTAACCACACAAAGTATGAAAGATTTGTCTTCCTTAATTTTTTTAAATTTCATTTAGGATGAATTATTAACTATCTGACTATCCTAATTTGGCACCATCAACACATCCATTTTTTAATGTGTCCATTAGCAGATACCTGTGAAACTAATGACATTCCCATCAGCCTCAGCTGCACCTTGTGTCTAATGTTAAAGCAAATGTTACCATGTTAGCACCCTTAACTTGGGTCCTGAATTTTGTAAACATTTTGCCTACTATCAGTATATTATCATTGTCATTGTGCACATGTTAGCATGTTGATGTTAGCATTTAGCTGATAGCATAGCTTGCCTCTGTCCATCCTGGGAGAGGGATCCCTCCTCTGTGGCTCTTCCTGAGGTTTCTTCCACCTTTTTTCCCTGTTAAAGGTTTTTTGTGGGCAAGTTTTTCCTCACTTGAACCGAGGGTCTAAGGACAGAGGGTGTCACTCCCTGTACAGATTGTAAAGCCCTCTGAGGCAAATGTACTTTGTGACTTTGGGCTATACAAATAAAATTGTTTTGATTTGATTAAAAATATAAATATAAAAAACAAAAGTCATCATATTGCTGATTGATTTGCATATTTTACAATATTTTATTATCATTTCCTGATGCATAAGCAACATTTTACTGTTGGGATTGAGCTACTGAGAATAAATGTATTTACAGTTTAGCTCTGTGGTCACCAAACATCTGTAGGCTCAGAAGATGATTAGGTAATAAACACGAGAACACCACTGTGATGTGAAGTGCTTGCAACTGCTTCTTTGTAAGGGGCCACAGCCAAAAAGCTAAACACAAAGTGCAGCTGACGCTCACGTGAAAGCTAGAACAATATGTTTTATAAGCTTATGTTGGTAGATTTTATTGTTATGTTATGTAAAATATTAAGAGCGAGGAAGCAGCCTCATTCGTTTCCTGTTGTGTTAGTACAGCTGCTGCTCACTTTCTGTGTCACAAAGGAAAGGGGGAAACAATCATGTCATGTCTGACAGCAACGAGGAGCAGGACTCCATACAGCAAAGCTCTCCTCAGTCCCCTTCAGTCTTTGAATGCTCAGTGATTCCAGCCCATGATTTCAAATGTGAACATTAATTTCATGGAAGCAACACGTGCCACCAACTTTACAAATATAGTATTTATTTGGTATGGGAAAAACAACAATATTTTGAGCAGTTTGACAGATAGAAACAGAGATGAGCTGAGGCAAAGAGTGAGTCACTGTCTCTGCGGCAGCGTGCACTCTGGGCACTTTAGTTTATTGATCTCATTTTCTGAAATATGCAGCAACTTTCAGCAGCATCTCTGACCTCAGCTTCCACAGACACAACCAACCAGCGTGTTTAGTTTACCTTGATCCTCATTAGCTGAAGCTAAGGTAACATGGAGAATGAATTCCTGTGGTGTGAAAATGTGACTCACAGAGAGAGGTGTATTAGTTCACCCCTGCAAGTGGTCCAGTTAATGTTTTTTAAAGCCTTATTATGTACATTTTAAAATAACAGCTTCTAACTGAGTTTGTGAAACTGGACCATACTTTCTAGAGAAATGTTTTCTTTACCTCAACTTTCTGTCAGACAGTCCACCATGTTTACCACTATGGACAAACTAAACACTCGTTCTGGATAAGGCCTTTCATATTTTTGCACATTCCATTGTCACTGTAGTCTCTCCTTCATGCTTGGAAGATTGAATGCTAGGAGGTTGTAATCTATAACTATAGCATTGGGTGCCACTAAATTCTACACAGTGGTACTTTAAAAGTAATGAGATGTCCTAGATTTGACAGAAAGCCAGTGTACTGTAGCCAACACAGGGGTGATGTGTGGATACTGAGGAGTCAACATAGAACTATTATAGAGGAGACAGTGAATGATTTGTTTAAGATGTTGGAAGCTTATTGAAAATAACAGGATGGACCAACAGTACAATGGTTAATCAAAATGATCCAGAGTGAACCAGATTTATGTAAAATAGAGTTCACAGTCCCAGTCTGCCACAAACACATTAAGTTGTTCATCTTCAGCACAGTGAAGGACACAGACTGACTTATGACGTAAGATAAGCTGGCAGGTCATAGTGAGGGACATTGTCTCCACTGCTGTTGTACAGTCAGATGGCACAGATGAGCGCCTGAAGCACTCCATTTTGCATCTGTGTGTCTGAGCTGTCCATCTGCCACAGCTGGTCAGAGTGAGTGTGAGAGGTTATCCAGAAATGTGGCCTAAAGGGAGGAAGCAAAGGGAGAATAAGACAGGCAGAACACATGAACCACACCCCAGGCTGTCTGTGTTCAACTCTGCATGTCTGCCACTTGCAACGGTTACAAAAAGCTGATAATTGTCAGCTCATTTACATTAAACAGTCATTTGGTGATAAGCTCATTTAGTTACTATGTTTTTTTTTATTTTAAATTGTTGTTAAATTTCTGTGGTTGGCTGTAGCCCATGATCATCTCTTTAATTTAACTGACGTCTTCACCTCCTCTCTGTAGGCTGTCCCACAGTTGTCCATGATAAGGCCCACAATTGTCTACAGAACATTTACAGATTCTTGTACACAGTCACATACATTTACAAGTAGGACTCCAAGAAGACCTCCAGATTTGTGCCATTGTCAGAAGGTGCTGGCCACCAATGTCAATATTTGTTGAACTCTTCTTTTATTAAGTTGATCCTAGCTCTAACATGGAAAACTGTTTTGTAGTGTTTGATTTCTGTTCTGTACAAAGTTATAAGTATTCTGCACAACACAGTGAACAAAGATAACCTGCAGACATAAATATCTCTAGAAGCGTTCAGTGTACTTTAAAACAAGCCTCAGATGGATGGAGTGGTTCACTGTTTACAGACAGCGACAACAAAGATAAAAAATAGACTGCCAAAACCTGAACCTTTGAACACTTTTATCTCTCTGGAGTCCTACTGTTGAGAGTTATGGGTCGTACTGATACAATTCCAGAGTACTTCTGCTGACAGCCTGTTGTACCTCATCCTCTAGTTAGGTCATAGTTTGTCATTTAAGGGTTTATCACTGGCTTGTTCCTGTTACAGACAGAGTGTCTCATGTTTACATCACATCACAGGATGAATTTGTTAATAGGAAACATTTTTATTCCATCAGTGTTCAAACCATATGTGATGCGCAAATGCAGCTAACTAACATCGTGGCAAGGTGGCCTGGTTCAACGCACGACTCATTCATTATGACTAACAGCATGGTTGGGAACAGGCTGGAGACTGGCACGGTGCGCGATGGGTGGCTTCTGGGTGAGTAAATAGTTTATTTGTTTAATTGTCCCGTATGTAAACCAGCGCAATGCATATTTGGGCATGTGCGCATTCAAATATCATGTTTTTGGTTTTCTTTATTTTCTGCTGGTGAACTTAGAGCTGCAGAGCTTTCTAACAAGCCCTGATTGTCTCCCTGTGTTCAGTATTCTTGTCAGTAAAAGCGGGTGTAAAGTTGGAAATGTCAGCCACAGCGCTACACCTGTCCACACCTGTGTGTGTGCGCTGCTCGGATCCCACGGCATTTACAGCCTCACACACACGCTCCCACTCACGTCTTTTTTTGGTCATATTTATCCCTGTTGACAGGGAACCAAACAGAATCTCCACTTCATTCACTAGAATCTTTAGCTTAGACTCTGTGAAATTCCTTTTCTTTCCTTTGTTCATCGCGTTATCTGATCGGACAAAGAGGTGAATCTCAGGTCCAGGGCCTATTTAAATAGATTTGCATATGTAAATAGGGGCGTGGACAGGGAGGAGTTGCATGTGCGCTCAATTCCACGTTGATTGGGATGTACAAAAGAAACGTGCTTGGATCCATGCGTATGCACACTTTGATACATCTGAATTTTTTTGTGCGTATGACAGTTTCTGGGTTTTGGTGTACGCCAAGTTTCACGTGGAAATCCACACAAGTATTTGTACATGAGGCCCCAGAACTCTTCCGCAACAGATGCGCGCCTACCTGTCCTCAGGCGTCTCTGGTTAGCATGCCGCTAACTGAGAGTATCAACAACCCAGCGCATGGAGTCTGCCAGCTGTTTGTAAGACGACAAGTTACACACGGAGCGACCACTGCACAAACAGCTCACAGGACGGCAAATCAATGCAACTCTTTTCTTTATGGACCGGTAATGTACTGTGCATTTTGCTTTACATAGCTTAACACGGCTAAGCACGAAACTGTTACCTTTGGTACTGTATTTGTTTAGTTACATACATGTGTTTTTATTCTGTTCATGTTGTTGATCTGTGCCATCATATTTGATGAGATCACAACAGGTGTATGTAACGAAGAGGACTTCGTTCCCTGGAGTTGGGGGAACATTGCACCATGCACTTTAACTGAAATACATGCACTTTAAGAATGGCACAGGCACTTTTGTAAAGCAGTGGCACTTTATTGGGTTTGCACACTTTGCACATGGCATATTTGCACATTTGATATACATATAGGTATTGGATATTCATAATGGAATGTTTTTACATTCATTGTCCTTTTAAAACTTATTGGTGCTGGTTGGTTCTGTGATGGCCACATGGTTCCACCTGCAAAAGAGGGACATGAGATTTAGTGTGCATTATTTTGTTTGTAATTGAATGCAAAAGTAACATAATGTTATTTGTGTGTGTGAAATGGTACTCACCAGTCTCCTTTGTCTCCAGGGTGTTCAGGCAAAAAGCTTCCCCAGGGAACGGTCACCATATTTGTAGTTCTGGGGGCATCCAAGTGGTGACTGATGGGGGTGTTGGGAAATGGTGTATTTTATTAACGTTAGTGTATATGCTAGAATTGGGGGGAGGTTGTGTTGGTAAATATGTGTGGGTGTACAGTAGTAGCAACTCAAAAGTTCCCGTTCAAGCTGAAAGCCAGCTGAATGGCAGCTGTCTTCCAGCTGACTTCCAGCCAACTGCCTGCCGAGTTCCATGGCCGGAGTGACCCCACTCCTTCTCCTGGTCGTGTCTATTTTTTACTGTAACTCCACCCATTCATGTGATTACAGGGTATGACCAGGAGATGGCGCTTCTCTCACAGAACTTTTTTTACAGATGTTCTACCTGGAGATGACGTAGCTTACACACCTCGTTAGCATTCTCGTTGCTCAATCTTTTGTTCGCACTTACAGTAACAGGCTTATTGGTCTCCCAGTGTCACAGATCACAGAGCGGAAATTGCAGCTGGTTTGACTACTGCATAATATACAGTAGCCGTATGATTTGAGCGTGTTCATGAATTGAAATTAAATTTAAGGTGTTTATATCTAACATGTCAGCATTCACCAAATCAACAACATCTAGGCTGTTCTGTCTTTACTAGTGGTGAGCCGTTATCGGCGTTAACGTGCTGCGTTAACGTGAGACTCTTATCTGGCGATAAAAAAATATCACCATTAATCTATTCTCAAAACTGTTCCAGCCTCTCAGGTCGCTTTTTTACTTTTTGACTTTTTTCTCTTTTGTTCGTTTTTGTTTTCTTCACTGTAACTCTGTGGAGTCCTGATCTCTCTAGCAATTTAGAGTTTTGTGCTTTTGTCGTGTTTTTCTCGTGGTTTTTCTTGGTGTTGTTTTTTAAATGCCGCTTCCACCTGGACAGCTGCCTTTGTTTACTGCGGGGAACAGCTGATCACGCTAATGCCGGCCGGCATTGGCGCGATCAGCTGTTCGATTGGCGCGATTAATCTATGGCCACCGCTAGTCTTTGCATAATTACTGAAGCGTCTCTTCTCTTGTGCTCGCGCCGCTCTCTCGCTTATCTGCATGTAAACAACAAACTAACCCTTAAAAAAGTTACAAAAAACGGTTCAGACGTCACGGGCTTTTTGGTCTCCCAGTGTCACAGATCACAGAGCGGAAAATGCTGCTAGTTTGAGTACTGTATACTATACAGTAGCCTTGTGATTTGAGTGTGCTCATGAACATGAATGACTCCTTTTCATTTTCGTCCATTAGGCTAAATGGCGTAAAGCGTAAATGGAAAGACTATGTATGAAATAAGTCAAGTATGTTTGGTTTTAATAAAGTTTGCAGTATATATGTTTTTATTCTACATAGACACCACTGTTTTTTTTCCACTATGCCCCCCTCCATTATAATTCCCTGCCTAACAAAACTAACAACTACTCTGTGCTCCTTTACACCTTTCTCAGCTTATGTCCTCCTCTGTAAGTCGCTTTGGATAAAAGCGTCTGCTAAATGCAATGTAATGTAATGTAATTAATACACTGCACAACTTTTGAAAGTCCAGAGATAAGTCTGTTGCAAAAGTCCACGATGACTCTCGTTTGCCAAAACGTCTGCATGTCCTCGACGAGCTCCTGTGCCTGGCTTAGCCTCCTTGCGAATAAAGTCTTTCATGGAATGCCTAAATATATGTTTGATGGTTTCGTAAGCTTATACTGCAAACTTTATTAAAACCAAACATACTTGACTTATTTCATACTTGATTCACCCGTAATTCTTTCCATTTACACTTTACGCCATTTAGCCTATGGTCACTGTTTACCAAATCAACAACATCTAGGCTATTCTGTCCTCACTGTACATAATTACTGAAGCTCTTCTCTCGCGCTCGCGCTCTCTCTCTATGGCGTTCAGAGGAATACTCAGAAATCGAATGTGTTTCATACTGCAGGCTTCAGAAAGCATCAAACAGATATAACTCTTAAAAAACAGTTACGAGGTGGTCGGTAGTGTGGTGGGTTGTGCAGGCGTGTGTAGAGGCGACAGTCCTTGCTGCAGCCGGCCCCGGTTCGAATCCCGCCTCGGACGGCCCTTTACTGCGTGTCATTCCCCGTCTCTCTGCTTCCTGTCTATCTTCAACTGTCATATCCATAAAAGGCCCAAAAAATATACTTAAAAATGGACGTTACGAGCAGAGTTTTCTTTAATAACAAGTTTATGTGGGCATGTTGTTGTTGGCATGTTGTTGTTGTGCTGATCAGCTGATCAGCTGATCGGCTCACCCCAGCGTATCTGGTTCAGATGTGTCTTTAGACAGTCGACGGTGAGAGCGGAACATCACTGCTCCTCCCCGTGGACAAATGATGCATTGCAGCTGGTTTTCACACAGACTGCTTAGGGGCGTTTCCAGTCGGGGCCTCACTGACTACGTCATCGTGGGGGATTACATTACCGTCACGGACCTGCGAAGGACCGGTCAAGGACCAGACAAGGACCAGTCACGGCCCCGTCACAGAAACACAGGAAGCTTTGAGTTGCTACATCTGTATGTATATAGTGGGAGGATTATGGGGATAATGTAAATCAATAATAAGTGTTTCTTAGACAGAAAGCAAGGCAGTATGGTGAATGGGTTCTCCCTCATTACCTAGACACCCTATATAAGGCGACATTTTGGGATCATTGGTTTGTTGTTGCGGTATGATGTGGAGAGTGTTTGCCATGCTGTTAACACGGACCAATAAAAGACCCGTCTGAAACTCTACAATCCTGCCTTGGTGTTCTTTTGGCTGTATGCTCCAGCCGTAATTGTGGTCCACCTAACAAGTGGTGTCAGAGGTGGGATCCACGTTACAGCAAATGATGCCAAGGTAGGGGAAGAAAAATGGCCAAGAAGAACCAGATGAGGGGGCAAGTGGAGCATGTGCTCCCGGCACCAGGACAGACGCAAAAACAGAAGACAAGCTTGACAAACTAGCAGGTCTGGTGAAATCACTCATGCAAGCACAAATGGAGAAAGACCAGCAGAGAGAGAAAGAGTCCTCTCGTCAAGAAGAGAGATGGAGACGCATGCAGCATCAAGTCTCCCAAATTCAGCAGCATGTAGGCATGACGACAGAAGAACAAAGAACAGAGCTGGACACTATGGATGAAAACTACCGTCCGCAAAGAGATGATGGTCGGGACAACAATGATGGGGATTTTGATGACCCAGATGAGATGATGAGCCAGACGAGTTGGGGTTACATTTGAGAGAATGGCCTGAGTATGTCACTGGCCTAAAGATGGATGGGCTGTGCGTCTAGTTCCTTTACTCACTGGCAAAGCATGCAGTGCTTATGTTCTGATGGACGTGAAGGACTCGGAAAAATATGAAAAAGTTAAAGCAGCAGCAATTTTGGCAAAATATGAAATTACACCTGATACTTATCGTAGACGATTCCGCTCTCTCAAGATTGAGCCTGGTGAAACGCCCCGAGAGCTGTATGTGCGGCTCAAAGACCTCTTCTGGAATGGGTTAAACCAGAGGAATCAACAGTTAAAGAGCTATCAGAGACTATCATTCTTGAGCAGTTCCTGAGGATGGTCCATCCAGAGTTGGAGATATGGATCAGAGAGCACAACCCAGTGACGGCAGAGAAAGCTGCACGCTTGGCAGGGGTCTTCACATCAGCCAGGAGAGGAAGCAGAGCTGCCACCTTCGGCTGGGAGAACCACCAGGCCCATTCAAGTAGGTCCTCTGGGGGTGAACAGGGGTCTGGTCAGCTACGGGGTAGAGGGTTTTCAAGTGATAGGCAGTTTACTCCCCAGGCCACAAGCCATGTTAAAAAGCCTCCCCCTCAAAACAGATGCTAGGTGTTACCACTGTAATGGTTTAGGTCACACAAAACCATTTTGCCCAGCTTTGAGCCACAGTAAACCATATCTCCTTTGTTCTGCTCCGAGACCGGCTACAATAGGTACAGTGAGGGATGCAGGCCATACAGCCCCAGTTTTGATCGATGGACAGCGTGAGATAGCACTTCTTGACTCTGCATGTTTTCAGACAGTAGTTTTGTCCAGTTTGGTCCCCAGAGAAAAATGGAGTGAAGATAAATCACGGATAAGCTGTATCCATGGAGATGAGCATGTTTATCCTACAGCTGAAGTTTATCTGACTGTGGGGGGGGGGCAGACTTTTCTGTTGACTGTGGCATTAGCTCCAACATTGTCATATACAGTCATTCTAGGCAATGATGTACCCACCCTCTATGACCTTATGACCCAGCCAATAAGCAAATCTGATAGGAGCAGTGATGAAGGTCAGAGTTCAGTAACCGATTTTTGTGAGCCACTGACTAATCCAGTCGCGTTGCCCGTAAAACCATGTGCACAAGGTGCACAAAGCTCTCCTAAACCACCTGAACTGTTTGATTTTGAGTTTCCCCCAGATCTGAGCGCACTGCAAAAACAAGATGCTACACTGAAGCAGTGTTTTGAAAAGGTGACAGAGCTGGAGGGTGTTAAACAAAATAACCCAAGCTGTTTAGATGATGCCACCTACATAGTGAAAGAGGGCCTTCTCTATCAGAAAAAAGAAAAAACTGAGACTTTAGCACTGCCACAACAGTTCAGACAGAGAGTTATGGAGATGGGTCATTCAAATCCATGGGCAGGTGTTACGGCCGTGGCCGTCTTGGAGTCTCTTTCTCTCTCTCTCGTGTGTGTGTGTGTGTGTGTGTGTGTGTGTGTGTGTGTG